>NC_135306.1:70798066-70893066 GCF_048772815.1 Callospermophilus lateralis | reverse complement strand
CATCTTTTAGATTCATTTCCTTCTGTATCTTTTAAAAATTGGTTTGGGCAAAGGATATTTTGGGGGTTTTTTTTGTTTGTTTGTTTGTTGTTGTTGTTGTTTTGTGGAAGAGTTAAGTCTGTTTTTTACTGAAATGTCTTTATAATTAATTTTCATCCTTTAAAGATGAATTTTATGAGTGAACATTCTAGGTCGCCAGTTGTGCTATCTCAGCACTCTGAAGACACTATTCCGCATTTCCTGGGCCCTCCCAGGAAATTAGCTACATTGTCATTAGCTACATTGTCATTCCTTTGTTTGTGATTTGTCTTTCCTTCCTGGATACTTTAAAACTCTTACTTCTGTGAGCTGAATCTGAATAATTTGAGACATTCATCAAATTGCCAACCATTAACTCTTAAGAATCTGGTTTTCACATTCCATTATCTTCTTTTGTAACTGTCATTTCGACTTACTCCACAGTTTGATTTATCTGTTCTTGAGCCCTTCCGCTATGTTTTAAACTTTATTTCTCTGTCTAGAAGGCAAGCTCAAGAGATCTAATAGTGTTTCTTTTGTTTGCTGTTGTAAACCCCCGCACTCAGCGAGTGTCGGTCACACAGCAGATGTTCAATTAATATTTGTTGGCAAATTCTTACACTTTTTATTCCTGGAAATTCCACTTACCTGTTTCCCAGTCTATTTGCTCAGTGTAGTGATTGCTTATTTCTTATTCTATTTTATTTCCTCCTTTAGTCTTAAGCATATACATCTTATTTTGCATTCAGTAATTCCAGATCTGAACAGTTTACAGTTCTAGCTCTGTATTATTATTGTTGTTTTGGCTATCCCTTGTTCAAAGTAGCGTGTTTCCTTGTGTATTTTAAGTTCGCTTGCATTTTATTTGTAGGAATTCTTTGAGGTCTGAAAAGAAAGAGTAGTGTGTCAAGAAAGATCTGTGGGGCTGGGGATGTGGCTCAAGTGTAGCGTCCTCGCCTGGCATGCGCAGGGCGCTGGGTTCAATCCTCAGCACCACATAAAAATAAAATAAAGATGTTGTGTCCACCGAAAAACTAAAAAATTATATATATATATATATATATATATATATATATATATATATATATATAAAGAGAGAGAGAGAGAGAGAGAAAGAGAGAGGGAGGGAGAGAAAGAGAGAGAGAGAGAGAGAGAAAGATCTGTGTTGGTTTTACTTTGTGCCTGAGGATCTCTCTATTTTAAGCTACAATCCTTAGTTTTTGTTCCTGAGGACCACAAAAATAATCCCAATTATGTCAAATCCATGAAAGAAATTTTTAGAAGACAGTTTTTTTTTTTCTTTAACTTCTATCCATCACCCTAGCCAACACTGCTTTCTACTGAGGGATGAATTCTCTCTCTCTCTCTCTCTCTCTCTCTCTCTCTCTCTCTCTCTCTCTTAGTGGTACTAGGGATCAAACCCTGGGTGCTCTACAAACTGTGCTACATCACCTAGCCTTTTTATGTTTTATTTGAGAGAGGGTTCCACTAAGTTGCCCAAGCTAGCCTCAAATTCCTCATCTTCCTCCCTCAGCCTCCTGAGTTGCTGGGATTACAGATCTGTACCACTGCATCCTCCTTGGGTTTTCTCTTCCTACTTCCCCTTTTATCCAAAGACATAGACATTTCTAGGTCCTGCATTTATACAAAGTAGTCTGTAATAAATAGGGTGTCTTATGTTGACCCAACACTTTACCTCTAATACCCCTCATGCCCCAAAGATCTAGGCCACCCATATTCAGTGATTTTAATATAGGCAGAGGACCCAGGCTTTGTTTCAAGTATTATTCTTCTCAGGCCTCCATAACAGTAGAATGGGGTGGCTTAAACAACACAAAGTCATTTTCTCACAGTTGTGGAGACATTCCAAGATCAAGGTTCTTGCTGATTCCGTTTCTGTTGAGGGTTTTCTTCCTGGCTTCCCAATGTGTCCACACATGATCTTTGCTCAGAACGTGATTGGGAATCAACATTCCCAATCAACACAGAACAAACTCTCAGTGTCTCACCTTATAAAGAAATTAATTATATCTCAGATCAGGGACCCATTCTGATAACTTCATTTAACTTTATTCCTTTAAAGTCCTCTCCTCAAATAGAGCCACATAGAGGTTAGGTTGTCAATTTAAGAATTTGGGGAAGATGCAAACATTCAGTTCATAACATTTACCTCCAGGTTCTCCTGTTCTTTATTCCTAACCTCATAACATTCCCATTAGTTTCTTTAAAGACTTATTTAATTATTTAAAAAGGTTCTTTTTCATTGAATATTTTTAAATGTCATGCAGCAGACATGAGTTTTAGAGTCTCTAGCTTTCCATATTGCCATAAAAATACATCTCTTTTCTGTGTATAATCTTGCAATAGGAAGTTCCATCCAGCCTCATATATATGCTTCAAGTAACACATAAAATTTATATTTCCAGTCTTGACTTCTCTCCTGTGATTGAGACTCATAGCCACCTGCTACTTGACATCTTTACTTGGAAGTTTATAGACTAGTTAAAACAATGTGTTGGGCTGGGGCTGGGGCTCAGTGGCAGAGTGCTTGCCTAGCATGTGTGGAGCACTGGGTTCAATCCTCAGCACCACATAAGAATAAACAAATAAAATAAAGACATTCTATCCATCTACAACTACAAAAAAAATTTTTAATGTCCCATTCAGAACTCAGTTTTCCTATCAAATTTGTTTTTCCCTTGTCTCCACTATATTGGCTAATACTATGATAAATCACTCAGTTGCTTAAGTCAAAAATCCTAAATATTGACCTTGAGTCCTTTTTTTCCCTTTCTTCCTACATGTAATCCTAGAATAAGTGCCATCTTCCCTGTTTCCTGGATTGGCCCTCCATCTCCTTTCCTATTACCTTTGGCCAAGCCACCATTACCCCTCAGCTGGCTACTACTCTCACCTCCAAAGCCAACAACCTTCATCTACATTCACCCTCTATATCCCAGACTCCACAGAGCAGTTAAAGTGATCCATTTGAAATGCAAATTGCACCACATTTCACTAACTTAAAATTCTCTATTTGCTTCCCATTACACTTAGAATAATATCTAAACTTCTTACTGTCACCTACAAGACCTTAAATATTACACCTGTCATTCACTTCTCTAAGCTTATCATGTACACCATCCCCTGCTCCCACTCCACCACAGGCGCTCTGGCCCTCTTTCTGTTGCTCAAATGCACTTTATTCATTCCCTGCCCCTCACAACCTTGACATTTGCTGTTCCACTGCAGAAATACACTTCTTTATGGTCTTTGTTTTACTGAAGTCTCAGTTCAGATGCTATCAAAAAGACCTTCTCTGTGTAAGGGTAAAAGAAATTGAAGTTAAAGTGTAAAAGTTAAAGTGTAAAAGACTGGGCATTGTAAAGTTTCTAAGCTGCAAGGCCTGAGTTAAAAAGTAAAGGACTAGGTATTGCTAAGTTCCTCTGCTACCCCCAAAACCTGAAATTCCTGTAGCTGTTAGGACAATACCCGAACTGCCCAATAAATATTCCCACTGACTCCCTGGTTGTTTAATAACCTGGGACCCTGTGTAGCTTGTCACGTAGGCATTTAGGCCAAAAAAACAATCAGTTTGAATGTGTACCCCGCTTAGAAGTGACCAATCACCCCTGCCCAATCTGTTCCCACCAATGAATGTACTTATCATGTCTCAGAGTTGTTGTTCAATTTTCCCACGCCTCATGATGATTTGTTCTGATGTATGCAAAGCCCCCACCCTCCCCAAAATGTGTACTTAAGCACTGCTTGACCTCTGCTCTGGGCTCTTGGCTGCTCTCTCTTCTTGAGTGAGCTGGGAGCCCCAGCGCGCTGGAATGGAATGGATCCCCAATAAAAAACCCCTTTTGCTATTGCATGAGTTGGTCACTTGGTGGTCTCTTTCTCTGACACTTTGCCAGACCTTTACACTCTGGTCACCTCTAAACAGTCTCAACACGCTCTTGCAGATTCACTGACTTCCTTTTTCCAGAAAGCTGACCTTCAGGGATATATCAATAGAAACTCCTCATTCTCTCTTTGCATTGGATTTTAGTATGGGAAGCAATGGCAGGAGATAGGGCAGGAGGAAAGGAACATCTGGGCATATATTTCCCTGACATCCCCCAAGTTCCTAACAGTTGGTCTTTGATAGTGTTATAGTTTGGATATGAGATATCCCCAAAAAGCCCCTGTTGAGAGCCACAGCCGAAAGGGCCCCAGCAAACTTCCAGCTGCCAGTTGATGATTGGCTCACAGAGGTCCCAGCAAACTTCTAGCTGCCAACTGATTGGCTCCTCGCGGTGATGCTTATTGGGCTGTTTCCCCACCCTTTCATACCACGGAGCTGCTCATTGGGGGACATTTTTTGGCCCTGCCCATGCGACCCAGCCAATCAGCCTCAAGAGCAGGAGGATTGTGGGAGGTGGAGAGGCTTGTGGGAAGCCGGTGGTGATAGTTGGGCTCTGAAGGTTTTTCCTGAGGAGCTGTTTTGTTTGGCATGTGTGGTTCTAAAAATAAAGTTCATTTCTTTTGACAAGTGGCTCCTGAATTGTGCCCAGCCAGACTGCGGCAAGCCCCTGTGATGATGCAAAAATATTCAGAGGTGATATGATTAGATTATGAGAACTATGAATCAATTAGTTCATTCTAGTTTGAATGGACTGACTGGGGGGGTGGTACTGTAGGTGGGTGGGATGTGGCTAAAGTACGCTGATCTACACCTTGTTCTTACAAGTAAATAACAACTATCTGCCTGGCATGACCATAAGGCATAAACAGATAAATAAATTAATTGTGCTAATAAAAATGATCACCTGTGAACTGACCTAATTAACAAGAAGCAGATAGATGCATGGGAATATTAAACTCAGAAAAATCAGGCCCAGGAACTTATTGAGCACATCAGACCACCAAATGAAGCAACTCTGTCACCAAGACCCACAAAAGGAAGAGCACATTAAGACTGGACAAGGCAGCACACTGACCCTATGGTCACCTCTAAACAGTCATTCATCATGAGCCTTGCCCAGGAAAACTGTCACAGTGATAAGCCTCCAATTTCCTGTCCTTTTGGCTTTAGCACAGCAAAATTTCTCTTTCTACAATATTAGAATTTATTGAATAACAATAAATTCACAGGCTACTCCACTTTCAGTGGTGGCAGTTCACCAAATATTTTTGGGTCACCTGATAGCCAATAGCTGGGAAATCACAAGTCTTTTTTTTTTAATTCCAATCTTAATTTCTAATATTGATAACACTCAAGTTGCCCATCGCATTTTACATAGAGTGTGAGTGTGTGTGTGTGTGTTACAGAAAGACTAAGAAAGGGTTAGTGTGGCCAAGCAACCTCAGGAGGCTGAACTGAGAGCAAAGGCAGAGAGTAGATACCAAATGCAAAATCATTGCAGGTGTTCACATAAGATTATGAACCTGCCAAAGAACTTGTTCAGGGCAGAGAGTTGTCAAAGCACAGAACTTATTCTAGGCCAGGGTCCAGATAGAAGGCAGTTGCAGTGTATCAACTTGAGATGTCAGCTTGGACTGTGCGGTGAATGATCTTCACTTGCAGGAGAAACTATGCTGTGCTAAAGCCAAAAGGGACAGGAAATCAGAGGTTTATCACTGTGACAGTTTTCCTGGGCAAGGCTCATGATGAATGATCAGGTGATAGTGTCAGTGTGGTGCTTTGTCCAGTCTTAATGTGCTCTTCCTTTTGTGGGTCTTGGTGACAGAGTTGCTTCATTTGGTGGTCTGAAGTGCTCAATAAGTTCCTGGGGGCTGAGGATGTTGCTCTAGCGGTAGCGCCATAGCCTGGCATGCGTGCGGCCCGGGCTCCATCCTCAGCACCACATACAAACAAAGATGTTGTGTCCGCCAAAAACTAAGAAATAAATATATAAAAAAAAAATCTCTCTCTCTCTCTCTTAAAAAAATAAGTTCCTGGGCCTGATTTTTCTGAGTTTAATATCTCCATGCATCCACCTGCTTCTGGCTAATTAGGTCAGTACACAGGTGATCATTTTTATTAGCACAATTAATTTATTTATCTGTTTATGCCTATGGTTGTGCCAGGCAGATGGTTGTTATTTACTTGTATGAACAAGGTGTAGATCAGTGTACTTTAGCCACACCCCACCCACCTACAGAACCACCCCCCCAGTCAGCCCATTCAAACTAGAATGAACTAATTGATTCATAGTCTCATAGTAGCGTTGTGTCTATCTTAATGGCATAGCTCACTCATGACACCATCCCTGCTGGTTTCCCTTCATTGACATCTCAGTCCCTGGAGTGTGCTGTCCATTTCCTGCTGTGTGTGTTTTCTGGGGCTGCCATAACAAAAACATTATGAATCTGGTGACATGAATAATAAAACTTATCATTACAAAGTTCTGATAGCTAGATGCCAAAGAAGAAGGAATCAGCAGGGTTGGTTCCTTCCAAAGGGAGGAATTTGTCCCATGCCTCTCTCCCATTTTCTGGGGCGTATACTGGCAATCGTTGGCACACCTTCATCTCCAACATGCCATCCTCCCTGTGTGTCATGTCCAAGTTGATCCTGTTTATAAGGTCACCTGTTATATTGGATTAGAGCCCACCCCCAATGACTTCATCCTATCAAGGACCCTATTTTGAAATAAGGTCATATTCTGAGGTATGTGGTGAGTTAGGATTTCTTTTTTCTTCTTTTTTATTTTCCCTCAGTATTAGTGATTAAACTTAGGGGTGCTCTACCACTGAGCCACATCCCAGCCCTTTTTATTTTGAGAGAGAGTCTCACTAAGTTGCCCAGGCTGGCTTTGAACTTGTCATCCTCCTGCCTTGGCCTCATGAGTTGGTGGGATTACAAGCATAAGCCACTGCACCCAGCAAGGGGGTTAGGATTTTACATAGATTCATATAAATTTGGTGGTGGGGGAGGATGGCACAAATCAACCCAGGACACCTGCTGGGACTTGATGGATATTTCTTGTCCACCATCACTCTATATTACATTTCCATGTGTTATTCTTATAGCACTTATCATTATTTGAAATTATTTGATTTGCTTATGTTGCATATATTTACTTTATGATTTTCTTTCTCTCTAAAAAGAACATATGTTTCATAAAGAAAAGCTATTGCTTACTTTGCTTTGTTGTTGCTGTTGTTGTTTTTTGCTGAACTTGTATAGTAACCTATATATAATAGGAGATGAATAAATATCTATTGAATAATGTATGAATGGCAATACATTATGGCAATCTGATATTTGCCTTAAAATCCTAAACTTTTCTAGCTTCTAGTTATTACAGTACATAAAATATAATATTCATATGATAATGTAACATATCTATTATTCACACCAAAAGTTCAGACTCTTTATGTAAATTTTAGAAGATAGCATTGGAAAGAATAAGAATATTTTGTTAGCTTTTCATCTGAGATCTACCATTGACTCATTGTGTCATATTTGTGAAAATTTTGTAATCTCTGGACCTGATTTACTTCAATGGGAATAAAAATCCTTTTTATTCCTAATATCAGAAGGCTTATTAAAAAACAATTATAGAACCAAACATGCTTCGTAAAGTGTGAAATGAGAAATAACTGCAAGCTACCATCATCATTATGATGATTATGGTTATTAGTGGGACACTATTTGGATCAAAACTTGTTCTTTTTCTCTCCTCTCCTACAAACCCAGGGCCATGTGCATGTTAATTAAGTACTCTATCACTGAGCCACCCCCCTAGACCTTGCTATTATATTATTTTGAGACAAGGTCTGGTTAAGTGGATGAAGCTATCCTCAGATTGTGATCCTCCTGCCTCAGCCTCCCAAATCACTGGAATTACAGGCATATGCTACTACACCCAGCTAAAACTTAGATATTTTAATATTCCAAACTACAATTAAGTTTTCCATTAGTGGATATCATATTCTGCTTTTTCCAAGTTTACCTGCCCATGCAACATTTTTTTTCAAAGCATCTCAAAGGATTAGGGATTGAGAAATGATGAACTGAGGACTTCAGTCTAAGTTAGAACATCAAAGTCACCTATAAGATACAGTAGACTTTATTTTTTCTTTTCTTTTTTTCAGTAATGGGTATTGATCCTAGGGGTACGCTACCACTGAGCTACATCCCCAGCTCTTTTTACTTATTTTTTTTTAATGCAGAGACAGGGTCTCACAAAATTGCCAAGGTGATCCTGAACTTGTGATTCTCCTACTCCTACAGGTGTGCATCACCACACTCAGTAAAATATAGTAGGCTTTTACACCAAAACTAGAAAAAGAGCTAGACATGGTAGCACTTGCCTATAATCCCAGCAACTCTGGAGGCTGAACCAGGAGGATTGTAAGCTCAAAGTCAGTCTGAGCAAGGTAGGGAGATCCTTCCTCCAAATAAAAAATAAAACAGGTTAGGATGCAACTCAGTGGTACAGCATCCCTGTGTTCAGTCTCCTGTACTATGGACAGGCAACAGCAGCAAAAATCTAGAAAGAGAATTTTTTGGGTCTAGATACAATCAGGTTGTTGGCAATATTTTCTAGCTGCAAAGCCATATAACTCAGCATTAGTAGGCAGAGAATAAAATAACAATTATTCCACAGGTAAATCACTCCCTTTCAATAAGTCTTAAAGGGCTTTTGAACTGTGCTCTTACCCTCTGGGATATAAAATTAAATTATATCCCTTCATACTTTTCTCTATCACAATACCTATAAGAAAACAGAGGAAAGTTTCCACAATGTGGCACTAAAGGGGAACTCTACACTGTTGCACCTGAGTGTCCACAGTAACAAGCAGTACATGTATATGCAGACTCACTCTTGCTAGGAATGAGAAAGCAAGGTTCCTAGGTTACAAAATGCCAATTTCTCTACTAGGTGAATTGGACATCTCACCTAGCTGTGGTGTCAGAATTCCTCACTATGAGCAGATGAATCACAGAATACTATAATCCAAGCCTGGGGATATAGCTCAGTTGGTAGAGTGCTTGCCTCACATGCACAAAGCCCTGAGTTCAAATTCCAGCACCACAAAAAGAAAAAAAAAAGAATACTATAATTCCGAACCCTTATTAAAGAGGATAAAGGAGTGAATAATTAAGATTGCCAAAGATCTTTATAATCTCAGAGATGAGCATTCAGGAAGGCAGGGTGTCCTGATGCCCTGAGAGAGAGACCTCTCCTAAGGTGCTCCAGCCTCTCCAGCTCTTGAAAACTCAACCTTGAGCTAGCAAGGGTTTCAGGATTTCATTAGGAAAGTCACATCCTAGAGACCAGCTGCTTCTCTCCTACTCCTAAGAGAGAACTATCTTAGGACACAGCAAACCAACACAGGAGCCCATAGAAAAACTAGAGTCTGCTCATTTCCTCAGTCCTTAAAACCTACCTGGGATAGCAGCCGGCACTAGCCAAGGAGAGTCGACCCAATCTGGTGCCCATCCTCCTTTCTCAATGTCACCTCCTTCTCATACTGTCATCCCCATATTACTCTGGAATCCTCCCCTAGGACCACCCCCCATTTTCCTTCCATCAGAAATATCCCATTTATTTGGCAAATACCTGTACTATGCCAGGCATCCTTCAGGATGCTGGAGATACTAAGATGGAACTTCTTCAAAGAGTCAAGAGTCTGGTGAGAGAGAAATCATACAGATAATTCTTACAAAGTATGTTAAGTGAAGACGATAGGTAGAGATTAACACTAAGCTGCTCCCTCGCACAAGGACCTTTAAGGTTAAGTATTTTGTCCTTGGCACCTCTCATCCGTTTTCTCTTTGTCATCCTTCTGCCCCTGCTTCCTTATCGTTGTAACCTTTACCGTTTCTTGACTGAGCTACTAGAACATCTTCCAACCTTATGGACTTAACTATAATTTGCTTAGTGCTTTCCTTGTATTTGGGTGTTCACACTATGTTATTAGTGTTTGAATAAATTCATATGACTTATTGAACAGAGACTTTAACCTTGTATAAATGTTTTGATATTTGTTTTGTGTTTGTTATTTGTTTGTTTTGCACTGAGAGTTGAGCCCAGGGATTTGCCTCTCAGCTGCATCCCCATCCCTTTTTATTGTTTATTTTGAGACAGGGTCCCCCTAAGTTGCCCAACTGTGATTCTCTTGCCTCAACCCCCCAAGTGGCTGGGATCACAGTTGTACACCACTGTGACCTGCTTCTATAACCAATTTTGATACATCCTGGCAAACTGTTTCTAGAGAAGTGATGTCAATTTACAGCTACAGTGTGGTATACTCATTTCTAAATCCCTAGTGCTTATCACAGTGTCTAAACCATAACAAGCCTTCAATTAATGTTTCTTTCTCTTCTATTCCTCCTTCAAGTTTTCCTTTTGTGCAAATATTTTCATTATAAGCTTGTCTTTGGCCCTAATGAGCCACTGTTAGAAATTTACTTCCCTGAATGAAGGTGATATTACCTAATTAGTCAATCAACAAACTTATGTTCATGTAAATATAAACTCTTAGGTATTACTCATAGGGTTACATATATTATCTATATTTACTTTCCTATAAGAATAAGCTATTTTTTTACATTATATATATATATATATATATATATATATATATGTGTGTGTGTGTGTGTGTGTGTGTGTGTGTGTGTGTGTACACATATATATATATACACTATATGTGTTTTAGAAAGCAAAAGAAACAACATGGAACCAGGTGTGGTGGTGTACACCTGTGATCTCAGGGAATTAGGAGGTTGAGGCAAGAGGATTGCAAGGTTGAGGCCAGCCTCAGCAACTTAGTGAGATTGAGGTCCTCAGCAACTTATTAAGACCCTTTTTCAAAATGAAAAATAAAAAGGGCTGGGGATGTGGCTCAATGATAATGTACCTCAGAGTTTAATCCTCAGTACCAAAAAAGAAGGAAGAAAGGAAGGAAGGAAGGAAGGAAGGAAGGAAGGAAGGAAGGAAGGAAGGAAGGAAGGAAGGAAGGAGTGGTAGGGTCCTGAAAGTGACCACTGGGTGTCTTGGAGTTTAGGGATAGACCTTTCCATGTGAAATGCTCTAGGAAGAGCATTTTGTTTGTACAAAATAATGTACAAACAAAATCAGCATATACTGTGTGAGTCCATAGGACATATGGAGTTCAAGAACAGGTAACACTAAATAATTGTAACACAAGTAGAATAGCAGCTACCCCTGGAAAGAGGACTGACTTGAGAAGGAGCATGAGAAAATCCCAAAGTTGATGGAAGTGTTCTGAGTGGTAAAAATACACATATTTGTAAGTGTAAAATACACCTCAAATTTTTAGGAAATAATATCTGCAAGGGTATACTGCTTTTATTTCCTTCTTTATTAGAGTGAAATCAGTGGAAATATGAAGCAATTTGAAAGAGTGACAGAAATATTTTCAACATTTTTAGTGAAATACAAAGCAAAAGAGAATAGATACTATTTTTACAAAAGTAAAATTAAAAAAATTATAAATATTTTCATGTTACAGTATATATGAAAATACACAGAATTTTTAAAAAGGGTGCTCTTGAATAAACTATAGGGAAATATTTTTATAAAGAAAGAAATCCAACATGCCAATATCATGGTTATTTTGGAAGAAGACAACAGGCTTAGTGGGAATGTGGTCAAGGAGATTTTAATATTCCTAATATTTTCAATATGTTCTAAGAAAATGTATTAATTTTGTAAAAGCAGCATATACTATAATGATGCAGCCCCTTTAATGTTTACAGCAGCACAATTCACAAAAGCTAAATTATTATTAAAAATGCCCATCAATAGATGAATGGTGTATATATGCAAAATGGAGTTTTACTCAGTCACAAAGAAGAATGAAATTATGAAAGTTGCTGATAAATGGATGGAAATGGAGAACATCATGTTAAATGAAATATGCCAGATTCAAAAACTCAAAGGTTAAATCTTTTCTTTCATATGTAGACACTAGAATAAAATAAAGAACAGGAGGAGGGAAGGATAGGATAACATAAAGATAAAGGGAAGGTCAGTAATGTAGAACAAGGAGATAGAGACGGAGAGGCAAAGTGGAGGAATGGATGAGGGGAGGCAATGCAGAATGAATTCTTTAAAAATCATGTTATATGGGCTGAGGTTGTGGCTCAGTGGTAGAGCACTTGCCTAGCACATGTGAGGCCCTGGGTTTGATTCTCAGCACCGCATATAAATAAATAAAATAAAGGTCCATTGACAACTAAAAAAAACTTTTTTAAAAATTCATGTTATGTGCCAGGTATGGTGGCACATACCTGTAATCCCAGAGGCTCGGGGGAGGCTGAGACAGGAGGATTGTGAGTTCAAAGCCAACTTCAGCAAAAACAAGGCACTAAGCAACTCAGTGAGACCCTCTCACTAAATAAAAGATAGAAAATAGGGCTGGGGATGTGGCTCAATGTTCAAGTGCCCCTGAGCTCAATCCCCAGTACCAAAAACCAAAAGTCATGTTATGTGCCTATATAAATATACTACATGGAATTTCATTTTTATGTATAAATTAAATGATCAATCAAATATAAATAAGTAGATGAGTAAAAAAGGAGTCTAGCAGGGTAGAGGAAGGAGAATAGGGGAGAGGAAGAAGGGAAAATGGGGGTATTGTGAACTGAAGTCAAATTCCATGCATGTATGAGTTTGTCGGAGTGAACCCAACTACTATACATAACTACAAAACTCTAATAAGAAAAAAGAAAAGAAAATGTATTCATTTTGAATAATACATTAATTTAGAAATAAACGTTATTTTTAAATCAAAGTACTTTTTATATGTATCAAGGATTATATGATTTTTTTTTAAATCAAGACCATAGTTTGGGATCTAGCTTAGTGATAGAACACAGATCCTCTGCATGAGGATTAAATCCCCAGCATCAAGAGAAAAAGAAAATCAAGACCAAGTAGTTTACCTAAGAGACAGTATGCCCACATGACTATGTATATCTGGACTAATCTGCAGCACAGTGAAATCTTTAGCCAAATTTACAGTTCATAGGCTGCCTTAGCCTTATTAGTTATTTCATGAGTGAGGAGTGCTGGAGTGAAAAGTCCTCCTGTCTGTCTACCTGGGCAATACTTACTGTTAAACCATTTGGAACCTTGTGGATCAGGCACAAGCTGTTGATTTCAGTTATAACAGACTTCATTGTGTCAGAGACTTGACTTGTTGTCAACCTTTTAAAGAAGTTCAGACCAATAAAACTCCCACAAGACCTTCACAAAGAAGATCAGTAAGTTGTGAAAAACGGAAGTGCTGTATTTTAGCCACTCCAACAATTCCTTTTCCCTTATATTAACTATTGTTAACTATCGTGATTTTGATTATGATGATTTTTTTCCTTATACTTATGGCTTTTTGTGATGAAAGCATTAATTTGTGAAGAAGCTTAAATGAATATTTTCCTAGAACATCATCTATCTCATTTCATATTTTTGTATTAAACAATAGAAATTCAAGGAGACAATGAAAGGAGGATGTGGCCTTTGATAAAAAGAAGATATTTAAACTTAAAATATTCTGGAATTAGAAGTTTTGTGGTGAATACTTTTTACAAAGATAAGTGGTTTATTTTTCCTCCTTCACAAAATAAATGTACGTATACCTTCTTAGTGAAATGAATGAAACCTTGCCAGTTGTTTCCCTTTTTAAAATTGCTGACATAAACGCGTGACTATATTACTTCCCCAGGAGAGGTTTAATGGTGGGACGTGTCTTTCCTTCCATCTTCCTTTTGGCTACAAATCTAAGAATGAGAAGGATGGTCCTTGTTCGTGTTTTCATCTCATTCTGCCTTTTGAGTGGTAAGTTATTAAGAAATTACAGAAGAAATAGCAGAACTAGGGCTGGGGCTGTAGCTCAGTGGCAGAGCACTTGCCTAGCATGTGTGAGGCACTGGGTTCGATCCTCAGCACCACATAAAAATAAATAAAGCCATTCTGTCCATCTACAACTTCCAAAAAAATTTCTTAAAAGAAAAGAAATAGCAGAACTATAATATAACTAAGTGGAAGGTAGCCTCAGATGAGGTGATTTGAAAAATACTAATGTAGGAACACCTTCTCTTGCTGATTCTTCCAAACCTACTCTTGGGTTAACCATCTTCTGCCTCTTAAAAGACCCTGTTAACTTCTGCATTGTTATAACAAGGCCTAAGTAAGCACTCAACTAATAATAATGGGAGCTAAAATTTATTGACCACTTACTGTATTTCGGGTTCTATCCTAAACATTTAATTTGTATGAATTCACGTAATCCTCATGACAGCTGTTTTTCCCATTTTATAGAGGAGGAAATTGAGTTGGTAGAGTATCACAGATGATTATAGTTATTGCTAAGTTAGAAAATACATACCAAACTAGGCTGGTATAAATACAGGAAAGTGAGAGAACTAATTGAAACAAAAAACAAAGCATAACCAGGGCCTCCAAGCACTTTTCCTATTCGAAGTGCTCATTTCCACAGACTCCAACATTCCTTCATTTATAAAAACCACTGAAGGAGTTCCAGGGAATTTTTTATTCCTTTAACAAAATTCCTAAAGTGCCTCAAACTAGGTGGGTGTTCAGAAAGGTAATGTCTCCAAACAAGGAAGATCCAGCACCACATGGGATCCTTCTCCCTCTCAGTACAGTGGTAAGATGGCAAGGAGCACAGATGTTCTCTTACTGTACCTAGAGTTAAACAGAGTTTCTTAGAAGAAGAAAGAGGAAGGAGCAAAAGAAGCTGGCTTCTACAGCACGATGTACATAGGAGTCACCTGGACAGCTTATCAACATGGAGAGGGTTAGATTCAGTAGGTCTCAGGGAAAGCCTGGGGTCCCAAGATTCTGCATCTCCAACAAGTTTCCAAATGTGACTGAAGCTGCTGGTATTGAGACCACACTTCAGTAAGAGGAATCTAAAAGATACCCCAGAATAAATAAAACCCTAATTTTGAGACTTGGAGATATTTGGTACCAAATACTGGGGTCAGCAATTCAAATGCCCCGTATGCTTGACATATAAATAGGGGAAGCCAGCTAGCCTCCAACACAAGAGGAAAAGCTCTGTCTAAAGAGAGGCAGTGAAAACTCATAAGAAAATAGTTGAAAACATCAAATAGGTGAAAAATCACAAGAAAACATCTTCTGTACCTTGGATATCATGAAAAATGGATTCAGGGGGTTGCATTAATTTTGCTGGACAAAAAGGAAGATGTGAGAGCAATAAGAAGAAAATTCAGCATAAAAAGAAATTTTGTTGTTAGTACTTAACTTCTGCTTCTCAACACTGACCATGAAATGAAGAGTATTTAAAAAGGTCACCATCATCATGATTTATAACACATTTTGGAATAACTATATATTTGTGACTTGTATATGACTATATATGTATATATACATATACATACATATATATATATATATATATATATATATATAACATATACATACAACTTATAATAGCTATATATGAATATATATATATATATACATATATATATGTATGTGTGTGTGTGTATATATATATATATATATATATATATATACACACAAAAAAAAATTTTTGGATATTCCTCCACTGATAAAGTCATACATAGAAAATAGCATACATCAGAATTGTTCATGTAAGGAAAGTATTCATCTTACATCTAATCTAAAGCATTAATCTTAGGTGCCAAATTGGAATCTGCCATGTAGTAGACATGTTAATAAAATCTACAGTAAATTTTTAGACAAAAGGAGACTGGAAGAAAGAAAAAGGGAATCTGAGAACATATTTATAAGTATTCCAGTAGGTGCAGAATCACAGTCACCAAAAAGGGCTGGCAGCCAAGGCATCATCTTCATTTGCACTGAAGGATATCAGAATCAAGGTTTTAGGAGGAAAAAGGCTACGGACCTTCAGAAGGTGGGACAGTTTGAGAGGGAGCGATTAAACCTGGAACAGGTCTCATCCAGAAACAGTTCAGGGGCCTCAGGCAAGGAGCCGGGCAGTGGGTGATTTAAGTATTATGTGAGCACTCCATCTTGGGGCCTCCTAGTACCAAAGGTCTAAGAAATGTGGCGAATCTCTAAGGCAAGTTGTGAGACTGAGTGATCATAAATCTAGAAGAAAACTCATTTGGTTGATTTGAAGAAACAGCCAGGTCAGTGACCTAGTAATCAATAGACCCTAATCCAGGAGGAGCCAAGGTCTCCATCAGGAAGAGGTTGATCAGGTCTGGTACACATTAAAGGTGGGTAGGCTGAGGAGTAGCTCATTGTTAGAACTGTTGCCTAGCATGTAAGAGGTCCTGAGTACTATCCCCAACCAGAACAAAGGGAATAAAAGGAGGGAGTCAATATTTTTGCCAGGCATGATGGCACATGTCTGTAATCCCAGCAGCTTGGGAAGCTGAGGCAGGAAGCTCAAAGGATTCAAAGCCAATCTCAGCAACTTATGAGGACCTAAGCAACTGAGACCTTGCCTCAAAACAAAAAAAAGGGGCGCGGGGGTGAGGGGACTGGGGATGTGGCTCAGTGGTTAAGTGCCCCTGGGTTCAAAAAAAAAAAAAAAAAAGATGTGGCAATTTTAGGGATACCATGAACTTGCCAAAAAAGGCTTGGATTTCAACAAGCCCTCTGTCTCTGCCACTTCAGCAAACCATTAAGACCTCAGTTTTCTCTTATATGAAATGAGAGAAACTATGATACCTGGTGGAAAGGTATTAAAGTTGGGTGAATGATTGTGCTAATGCATGTAAATTGCTTAACAGACTCCTTAGCATAAACTCCCTTTAAAAAAATATTTGTTTAACAATCATTGTTTAAAGATTGAAAGTTTGTCATGATCAGCTAGAGAAAGAATGTGAAATTTTTTAAGTGCCCTTAGATGAGGTTGAACCTAAGAGTAATCAACAGAAGTTAACAATTCTCATCGGTCTGTTTTCTGTTAAAAGTTAACTCCAATATAGGAGCGGGAGATTGCCGGGTTTCTGTTCTCGTTACTAAAAGACTCAGAGGTCACTCCAGTTGAACTGGGCTAACTGGGCTGCACAAAAATAATCACACAAGAGACACAAATACCCTTTTCTTTGGGGTCGCTGTGATGGCTCCTCTGACCTTAAGGGTCTGCAGAAAGAAAGAGAGCAAAAGCATGCACTGACCCCTTTTATTGAGGAGAAGCTATTCAAATGAGGCAAGGGGTCAGGTTTCAGAGGGCTGAGTCTATCTTCATGATGTCCACTGTCAGCAGGTTGACTGACCCCTGGGTAGGCCACACCCAAGGGCAGAGTAAGAGAAGGGGACATACACAAGGCACTTCCATGGACCATTCTATCCTAAACAGGACAAGGGATTATATTACAAAGGAACAGGTTAGCACAGCTTCACTGTAGCAAGACACACCCATGCACGAGACACTGACCCTTGAACCCAGAAGGGTGGGGAAAGTTCTGCCACATTTCTGTGACTGAGCGCCTCAGCACCCAGCCAGGCAGTGTGACTTAGTCACGTGTAAGGATGGTCGCCCACAGGAGATAGAAAATACCTTGTACAAAATGTCTAATAAACTCTTTTGGGGGGTTATCAGTGAATAGGTGGTGGTCATTATATATTTAAAAGATAGAAACTGTGAACACTAGGTCAAATTTTGGCTCAATTACAGAAGAATCTTTTAACAAGCTGAGTTGTTTTTTTGTTTTGGTTTGGTTTGGTTTTAGGGTGTTTTTTTTGTTTGTTTGTTTGTTTGTTTGGTGGTATTGGGGAGTAAACCCAGGGCCCTATGCATGTGAGGCAAGCACTCTACCAACTGAGCTGCATCCCCAACCCCTGAACCATTTTTGATGATGGTGCTGAACTTCATCACTGACCAAGGATCTCTGCATGAGTTTTAATAAAGGATTTCTGAACTAGTAGAACCAGTGATTCTCCAATACTATAATCAATCCTGTAATTGAAAAACCAGTGATTCTCCAATACTATAACAATCCAGACATCTATGACCAAATCATATGCCCTCAGCTATTTTAGCATATACAAAATACAAATTCCAGGGCCCTTTTTCATGGATTCTAACTCAGGTATGTGGGGTCCTTGGGAATCTGTTCATTTTAATCATTTAAATAAATCTGATGCCTATTGGAATTTGAAAACCAATATTCTAGATAACACCTTTACAATCTTACTTGTGTTTCCTAAGATCAAGAATCTCAGAACTCAATCTACATAACAAAATGAGTAACATATTTGAGCCACTAAATTTGAGTATTGAAGATAACCAATAAGTAAACATTAATCAAGTAATAAATATTCATGAAGAACCCATTATGTATTATATGCTACCTTAGGCATTGAAATGAAGTCCTAACAGCAAGTATGCAGCTGAAATTCTCTGGTGAAATAACTTTGGTTTGATTTAATGAAGCACTAAATTATTTAATGAATATATTTTAACTAAGTCATTTAAACCACTAGTTCTCATTTCTGATTATTATTAGTTCAGGGTGCTTTCAATCATTTATGTAGCATATGCTTTAATTTTTCCCCTGTTAGAATATCAAAATGATTTTAATTTATGTGAGTTTTTGAAAAAAAGTTTAATATTGCTTACTTTTTAAAGTTGAAAATCTCTTCTTTATTTTTTCTTCTTCCTCCTTCCCCCCACCCCATCTATTTTTTCTCTCTGGTATCCAGCACTATTTTCCCGTTGTTTTTTCATCTCTGGAATCCAGCTTGAGGGAAGTATGATTTGTAAATCGTGCAATCTCTCAGTCCCCTTCCATGGATGTCTTTTGGACTTTGGAACCTGCAGAACAAAACCTGGTCAGTATTGTTTAAAAGAGATTCACATTAAAGGTAAGTCTTTTTTTTTTCCATTTAAAATTTTTTTTTATATTTTTGTTAGAACATTATAAATATACATAGTAGTTGGGTTCATTTTGACAAAATCATACATGCAAGGAATTTGATTTCTTTCCCCATTCCCTGTCGTCTCCTTTTCCTCACTTCCCTTCCCCTATTCTCCTTCCTCTGTTCCTTTTGCTCCATGGTTTTTAATTGGTACTTTCCACATATACATATAGATGAAATTCCCTCTGGTATATTTATAAATACATATAACACAGGCTGGGGTTGTGGCTCAGTGGCAGAGCACTTGGCCTAGCATATGCGAGGCCCTGGGTTCGATCCTCAGCACCACATAAAAATAAATAAATAAAATAAAGATATCGTGTCCATCTACAACTAAAAAATAAATATTTTTAAATAAATAAATAAATCAGGATTTTTGTTGCATTCATTCCATATTTCTTCCCCATTCCCATCCTTCCTCCCTCCCTCTCGTTCTCCTTCTTCTATGCCACTGATCTTCTCTATGTCTGTATGCTATCTGATCCCTGCCTCCGCTGCCTTCTTTCTCTTATTTTATTCTAGTTTCTACCATATGAGAGAAAATAGTCGACTCTCGATTTTCTGAGTCAGGCTTATTTCACTTAGCATGATGTTCTCCATTTTCATCTGGCAAATGCCATTATTTCATTCTTGGTGGCTGAGTAAGCTCCTTTGTGTATCTATACCACATTTTCTTGAACAATTCATCTATTGACAGGCATATGGACTGATTCCATAATTTGCTGTGAATTGTGCTGTTATAAGCATTGAAGTGGTTGTACAGCTATAGTGTACTGATTTTAGTTCTTTTGAATAAATAGCAAAAAGTGGGATAGCTGGATCTTATGGTGGTCCCATTCTTAGCTTTTTGAAGAATCTCCATACTGCTTTCCAGAATGGCTGTACCAGTTTGCAGCTCTACCAGCAATGTAGGAGTGTACCTTTTTCTCCACATTCTCACCAGCATTTATTATTATCTGTGTTCTTAATTATTATTGTTGTGTTATTGCCATTCTGACTGAAGTGAGATGAAATCTTAGTGTAGTTTTGATTTGTATTTCCCTAATTGCTAGAGATTTTGAACAGTTATTCACGTTTGTTGGGCATTTGTATTTCTTCCTTTTGAGAAATTTCTATTTAGTCCTTCCCATTTTTTGAATAGGGCTTTAGTTTGTTGTTGTTGTTTGTTTTTGGATTTTACATTTTTGGGCACTGAGCTTTTTAAGTTCTTCTATATTCTGGATATTAATCCCCTATGTGGCAAAGAATCTCTCCCATTCTGTTGGCTTTCCTCACAATTTTTTTTTTTTTTTTTTTTTTTTTGCTGTGCAAAAGCTTTTAAAATCTTTCAGCATCCCACTTATTGATTCTAAATTTTATTTCTTGCATTGTAGGTGTCTTGTTGAGAAAGTTGGTGCTTGATAGACTGTTTACTCTGTGTTTTCTTCTGGCAGCTGCAAGGTTTCTGATCTAATTCCTAGGTCTTTGATCCATTTTGATCTGACTTTTATGCAGAGTGAGAGACAGGGATCTAATTTCATTCTTCTACTTATGTATATTCAGTTTTCCCAGCCCTATATATTAAAAAGGCTATCTTTTTCCAGCATGTATTTTTGGCAGTAAAGATAAGTCTGGACACTTGATATACACATGTTAAAGTTATAAGGGAGGGCTGCGGATGTAGTTCAGTTGGTAGAGTGCTTGCCTCACATGCACAAGGTCCTGGGTTCAATCCCCAGCAACACACACACACACACACACACACACACACACACACACAAAAGTTATAAGGGAAAACCCTTATAACAACAAACGTTCACCAGCAATACACTGACATCTGCTGGACATGGCTATCACTATTCCTATTTTAAAGATGAGAAAGCTGAGGCACAGATTAAATAACTTGTACAAAGTTACACAGCTAATGAGTGTTGTATCCAAGATTTAAATGCATGGAGTATGAGTCTGGAGCACTGATAAATTTCTATATGGCCTCATTTAAACTATTCACATGTTAAAAAAAATAATAGTTAATTTACAGAGCCCTTGTAAACATGGGGCCCTGAGCCACTTCACAAACTACATGCCAGTGAATCTGACCTGGTCCACCTGGACTAAAAAGTTAAACCTAAAGAAAGGACTGGGGACATAGCTCAGTGGCAGAGCACTTGCCTAGAATATGTGAGGCCCTGAGTTCCCTCCCCAGCATCACAAAAATAAATAAATAATAAAGTTAAGCATAAAAATTCACATACTTAAAACTAGAAGAAAATGTGAAAGGACACATATATTGAGTTTGAAAAAGAGACAGTCTCCTTAACATCCCAATCCCAAAATTCATAAGGAAATGATAGATAAATTTAAATATATAAAATGTTTAAATTTATTTTAAAAACTCCAATGTGTAAAACATAAGGAATAAAATGGGTAGAAATAGTTGGAACATAGATAACAGAAAAAAATATATTAACATTTATCCAGAATGAAAAATTTCTAGAAAACCAATTTTTAAAAATACCAACTATCAGGAAAAAAATATTGTTAAAGAAAATATGAAGGCAATTCCTAGAGGAGAAAGTATAAATATGCCTAAAAGCAATGCTCAAACTTGTTGGTAAAAATCAAGACAATGCAAATTAGAGAAATATATGTAATATTTTTAATCCATCAAATTGTTAAATACAAAAATTTATTATATTAAGGTTTCATGATATCGTGTGGAGAGATGGGAAGTTTCATACATTTCCAATGGCAATTTAGATTGGTTACACATTTTTTTAGATAATTTGCAAGTTTTTATTAAAATGTTAGATGATGGGCTGTGGTCCATGGCTCAGTGGTAGAGTGCTTGCCTAGCATGTGTGAGGCACTAGGTTTGATTCTCAGCATTGCATATGAATAAATAAAGGTCCCACTGACAACTTTTAAAAAATTAAAAAATAAAGTAAAATGTTAAATGAGCATAGCCCTCTTCAAAGCAATTATTTTTTTTGGTATCTGCCGCAGAGAAATATTTATATGCATCAAGGTTATTATTATAGCGTCGTGTTTAACAGCAAAGCAGTGGAATTGGCCTGAAGGCTCACCTACAACAAGCTGTTGAACTATGTGGTGTTCAAGCAATTGAATGCTTAGAATGAACTAGATCTGTTTTTAACATGCTACCGAAAACATTGCAGACAGCTGGGGGATTGGGGGGGATCAGCTGTAAAACAGTAGTACATACAGAATACTACATATAAATACAAATCAACAAAGCAAAACAATACATTTCTCCAATTTCTTAGTTGGAGAACATGACAGGGGAAGCCATTTACCCCATGGTGGCCAGGAAGCAAAAAAAAAATCAATGGGCTAGGGTCCCAATATCCCCTTCAAGGGTGAACCCCCCACCACCGCCAATGACCTAACACTGTCCCACCTGGCCCCACCTCCAGAAATTGGAAAGGGAGAACAAACATTAAAGGAGGTCAAACTAGTTGGGAGAAAGAAAAAGAATCATGGGTCACATCTGGAGGGGATTTGCAATTAAAAGGGTTATCACGCTCTGTTCACACTTGATAGCCTACCTCCCCTCTCTCTGCTCCACGTTAGTCAGAGCCCCATCATTATTGACAGAGCACGGTACCAAGGTCCCCTGGGCTTTGCACTTTTGTTCATTCTTCACATTTTCTACAGAGAATGTTCATCACTTCTTTAACTAGAGGGGAAGAAAATTAATGGGGTCATGAAAAGCCTCCTTTACTGAGAAACACGCTTCTACATAATCCTGCTGTGGTTCCAGCCCTGTAAATATCCGGTGAACTGGGTAAAACTGGGAGATGGAGATTGGTTCTCAGGCATTGCTCTTCGATTCCTGAACATGGACAGAGTCATCTAATCTGACTGACATCCCAATAGGAAAGGACTCTATGCCTAAGAAAGAGCCCAGAAGTTTACAGAGCAAAACATCAGTGATAACTGTGGTGGGTCAAAGACCTGGAGTGACTAAAATGTCATGGGAAGAAGAGTTTCCTAACCTGGAAATTTTGCCATTCCACACTGATATGAAACAAACAAATCTAAATTTTTAATTTTTGATAGTTTTATTAACAAGGTTTCTCAACTTTGGCATTATCAACATTTGGGGCAGTTAATTCTTTGTTATGGAGGAGAGTTGCTAGTGTGGATTTTGAATGTCCCCCAAAGGGTCATGTATTAAAGGATTGATCCACAGCCCTTTCTACAGAGAATGTTCATCACTTCTTTAACCAGGGGGGAAGAAAATTAGTGGAGTCATGAATAAGCCTCCTTTTCTGAAAAACACACATCTACCTATCTTTCTGTGGATCCAGCCCTGTAAATAACTCATGACCTGAGTAAAACTGGGAGACGATTATCAGCAAGCTTCCGAACAGCTAACACTTCAGAAATTTCTATACAGTCAATAGCAATTACATGGCTTTTATAATCTGAGTTGGAAAGCCATTTTGTTTGACAATTTCAAGGCCTGGGTATTGCAATGTACCCAACTAAAATAGTTTAAGGGAGAGTATTGAAAGGCCAGATGACAAGATGAACTGTTCCCAGTACTATGGACACTAGATTTGTATATCTTGATAAACCTAGTGTTTTTGTTTTGTTTTGCTTTATTCATTTATTTCTAATATGTTAGTTAGCTGAAGCATCTGAGACAAGGAAAATCGTACATCTCAAGATATTCCCCTGTCTCTACCTCTTCTCTCCTTTAGGTGGCATTCAATGGTATTCAATTAAAGGCTGCACGGAGAGCTCGGCCCAATGCTTCCAGAGAAGGGTATTTGCTTATGAAATTCACTCTACTCACTGCTGCTCTCGTTCTATGTGTAATTTCTGAGGAAGTGGCCCTTACCCAACCTTGACTGACCAGACTCCAAGCCTGACTGGTTTTTCACAAGATGGCGTCTACCATCAGTTGAAGATCCTTTAAAAACGTCAATCTTTACAGGTCACCCAGCTTTATGATCGAAATGGATTTTGGCATTCGATGTGCCCAACTCCTCCCCCACCACCTCCCACTCATCTCAGAAACATCCCTTTCAACACCATCTCCCTCCTCTCTTCCTTCTGCTTAATTTCTCTTCCTGCCAATGGTCATATCAAAGCTACAAAGAGGTGAAAATGTTATTTTCCAAGTCCAACTATGCACATCATCTCTAGTTCGTCTATTTCCCTAAATACTCCTAGACTGTAAAATACATTTACAAATTAATTGTACTACAAAATGCCAAGTGAACTAAGAGTGTTCGTTTGGTTTCCAAAAGAAACTGCATTGTCTCCTAATTTACAGTATAGAAGAAACTGACTTAATAAATGGCATAGGAAAAATAAGCTGGAAATCAATAAACCAGGCCTGTGGGAACTATAAACCCAAATGGCAAACAACTGAAGCAGGTAGAAGGAGGGCACTACTTTCTCCCATCTGCATCAGGATTTGTATAAATTCTGGGCTTCCATACCTTAAGTGCTCTATCTAATATTGGTAGATTCCACCGTCCTAGTTAAGCGCAGGAATATGTTCTTAATCCATAAAGAATTTTAAAGGGACACAAGCATAATGGTGCGCACCTGTAATCCCAGCTACTCGGGAGACTGAGGCAGGGGGAACACAGGTTTAAGACCAGCCTCAGCAACTTAGTGAAGCCCTAAGCAAGTTGGTGAGACTGTCTGAAAACAAAAAATGAAAAGGGTTTGGGAATGTAGCTCAGGGGTTAAGCACTTGCCTAGCAGGAGGCCCTGGGTTAAGTCCTTAGTGCCACAAAAAAATAAAAAAGTTAGTTGTTTTTATCTGTATTTGCAGCAGTTTGAAAAATCCAAAAGGTAAATATCAATAAACTTTTCTCTTTTTCTCAGGACTTAGGACAACTTTTCTATTAACAAGCATAAAAAAAAATAAGCTAGACTTTTCCCTCCATACTTATTTCGGGTCTATTCCTTAGGCATATTTCTGAACCTAAGAAAAAATGTCTTCATCCTTAGTTTCAATCCAGTTGGCCCTATTCTGTCATTTTCTGCATCAGCCCCATTGGTAAACAGTAGTTGCCTTAGATCAGTAAACTTGAAATTTAACTTTTGTTTTTCTTGTGTTTTTTTAAATGTGTTGCTATTAACCCTATTTCACCTGGGTCGGGGAATGGCAAAATCACATAGCGACTAAGGCTGGAGCCTAATTCCCAAGCAAGGCATCGTCATGAGAAGTTGGAAGTAGGTGCACATCTCTGGTTCACTTACTAGCTGTTGACCTTCACAAGTTGTATCAGACTCTCTGCATCTCAGGTATAAGATGAAGAGAGTTGGATCACACAGTGTCTTAGATACCCTTGATTCTGACATTTTGTGACTTGACATTAATTCTTCATTGTTGTTTTCTTAGATTAAAAATAAAACAGGGAGTCAGGCTCGGTGCTAGACCCCTATAATCCCAGCGGCTCGGAAGGTTGAGGCAGGAAGATGACAAGTTCAAATCCAGCCTCAGCAAAGGCAAGGCAATAAGCAACCCAGTGAGACCCTGTCTCTAAATAAAATACAAAATAGGGCTGGGGATGTGGCTCAGTGGTCTAGTGCCCCTGAATTCAATCTCCAGTACCAAAAATAAAAAATAAAATGGAATAGTTATTGTGGTGCATACCTATAATCTCAGCAAGTTGGGAGGCTGAGGCAGGAGGATAATAAGTTTGAGGCCAGCCTCAGCAATTTAGTAAGAACCTGCCTCAAAATAAAAAAAAAAAAAAAGTAAAATAGAAAGGGCTAGGGATATAGCTCAGTACCATGGACTTACTCCTCAGTACCAAAAATAAGATGGGTGAACACAGCTCCAAGGTAGGCCCTGGTTTGACAATTGATCCTCACCCAGCTCTATGTAATCCAGGAAACAGGGAAGAGAATTACAAACCATGAGAGCAATGACCACCGTGGAAGCTCTTGACCCAAAAGTCACCATGGAAACATAGCTGAGTTTCATAGCCTTAATATGGGAGACTGAATTATGGCCCCCAAAGATCTCACATTCTAATCCCTGCAACCTGTGTATTCATTTCCTTTCTTGGCAAAAGGGATCTTTGCAGACGTGCTTGAAGATTGTCAGATGAAGAGATTATCCTAGAATACATGAAGAGGCCCAATGTCATTACAACCATCTTTCTAAGAGGAAGGTAGAAGGATCCAGGGAGAGGAGATGTGGAGATGGAAGCAGAGACCACAGATTTGAAAAGTCCTCTGCTTGCAATAAAGATGGATGTCAGAGGGTCACAAACCAAGGAAACTGGATGGCCTCTAGAATTTGGGAGAGGTAAAGAGACAGTTTCTCCCCTAGAGCCTCCAGCAGGATGCAGCCCTGCTGATACACTTTCCACTTATGACCTCGCTTTCTTTTCATGCACCCTGTCACAGCAGCCGTGGGAAATAGAAACACTTGGTGCACCGAGGATAACGTGGCATTTCCCTCTCCAAGGCAGCTCCATCCATCCTTGGATCATGTGGGATTTGATCTGAAGAGGCAGCCCCAGCACCACATTGTCCTCCTTCCTTCCCATGAGTTCTCAGCATTTCCCCCGACACACACAGATGGCCTACAGACAGCCAATCGCACCTTCCCTGCCGACACCTCCCACTCAGGCCCCTCTCCATTCAGGGTTTCTTCAGCTAACAAGTTTATTCTTTTCCAGTCCTTCACACCTAAAGACAAAGTGATACCAGATTAGCCCAAAAGCAATCTTTTTATAAAACATCAGACTGAGGGGCCGGCGGATGTGAGGATCTCCCTTGATCCGCTGAGTACCAGCTTGGCTTCCTCATTGATTACATTTTTTTTTTTTTCCTTCAGCTGAAATAGAAACCTCATGCCTCTTAATACATTTCAAAGTCCCTGTGGTTGATAAATTGGGGGCTATGGAGTGTGTCATAGGTGGCATGTCCCGAGAAGCTCCTGCACAGCCACCTACAGGGGTTTTATAGGACTTCTCCATTTCAGCGGGAAAAAAGCAGCAATGGCAATCACAGTTATAAAACTGAGATTGCCATTGCTGCTTTTTCCCGCTGAATGGAGAAGTCCTAAACCCCTGTAGGTGGCAGAGCAGGAGCTTCTCGGGACATGCCATATGACCCTCACCAATACCATCCCTTGAAAGAGTCCTATGGGTGGGCAGCAAGCTGAGCCTCCTCTTGGGTGCTGCTGCCCTGACTCCTCCTCATATGCTTCAAGTCTCTGAGAAATGAGACTCAGGGATATTTGAAGGAAGCACAGGAGTAAAGAAAGAGAAGGAAATAGCATGGTTGAGGATTGGCCCCTTTCTGTGGACAGAAAAGCACGTCCACATTCTATCCTAGCCATAACTTCCTCATGTGAGTATATGTTACTTTTCGTTCCCACATGTAAAGTTAATAATTCTGCCATTAAAAGGTACTATGTGCAGTGGAAATGTCCAGACAGAGCTGGAGCTATCGCCAGCCTAAAACATGCCCTCAAATCAACTTTGTAATTCATTTCTCAGCTCACATATGACTGCTATTGATATTACTCTCCATCTGGTAGCTTCCTATTTTAACTAATTATTCTTGCTAACTAGGTGTTAAAACTTAGTAATACATCGTGCATGTGTATTTTGGTTCAATTTTTGTTGCTATCACAAAAAAAGTGCTGGGTTAATTTATAAAAGGTCTATTTAACTCCTGTTGTGGAGGCTGATCACCACCAAGATCAGGTGGTCACATCTGGTGAGGACTTTCCTGTGAATGACATCACACAACAGGAGCACATTCAAGACACATGGGTTATCTTCACTTCATAACTACCTGCTCTTGCAGTAACTAATCCAGTCCTGCAAGAACTAGCCCCTCCTGCAAGATGGCCTTTAATCCCTTCTAAAGGTGGTGTCCCCATGACCTAATTGCTTACCACCATGTCCTCTTAATGATTCTACCACCTCTCAGTACCATTTACATTATGAACCAAGCTCCAGCACATGATCTTTGAGGGATAAAACATTTCAAACCATAAGAATGGGCTATTGAACTAACTGAATAGTAATTTTAAAACCTGGCATACTGTACATTTCAGAGTGCTGGGGCAAAAGCATATTAGGTCTAGTTATCGCTCTGTTTATGGAGACAGAAGAGAGAAAGACAAGGTGGGCTGCAACGGTAGAAATTGGAAGCACATAGGACTCATTAATTCAATAAATATTTAAGGAGCAACACTTAGGTGTCAGGTACTATGGAGGAGATGCAGTTACAAGAATGAATAATTTAGATGTTCATGCAGCTCCTGGTGTGAGAAATGAGACTGCAAAAATAGGCATTTGTGATTAAAAAAAAGAATAGGGTAATATGTGGGACTGAATAAGAATAGGGTAATATGTGGGACCCAAAGGGGAGGTAATAACCCCAATGTTGGAAACAGGAGGCTCTCAAAGAAATTGGTGTTTAAACCAAATCTGAACAACAGAGATGAGTCTGAAGATTTGGAAAGTTGGATAGAAAAGATTCTGTGATAATTGATTTTATATGTCAATTTGGCAAGGCCAGAGCAACATTACAGATATTTCTATGAAGGTATTCTTTTTAGGTAATATTAACATTTAAATCAATAGACTTTGAGGAAAGCAGATGACCTACCATAAAATGGGTGAGTCTCATCCAATTAGTTAAATTGTGTTACTATTAAGGAACACATTTTGGGCTGGGGATGTGGCTCAAGCGGTAGTGCACTTGTCTGGCATAAGTGCAGCGCGGGTTGGATCCTCAGCACCACATACAAACAAAGATGTCGTGTCCGCCAAGAACTAAAAAATAAATATTGAAAAATTCTCTCTCTCTCTCTCTCTCTCTCTCTCTCTCTCTCTCTCTCTCTCTCTAAAAAAAAAAAAAAAAAAAAAAAAGGAACTCATTTAATTACTTAATAGAAAAAAGATGGCTGGGCTGGGGATGTGGCTCAAGCGGTAGCGTGCTCGCCTGGCATGCGTGCGGCCTGTGTTCCATCCTCAGCACCACATACAAACAAAGATGTTGTGTCCGCTGAAAACTAAAAAATAAAGAAAGAAGATGGGAAGAAGAAATTCTGCCACGGGGCTATGTTCAGATTCAACCTGTAACTCCAACCTGCCATGAACCAATTCCTTAAAATAAATCTCTCTCTAAATATGCAGATGGCCTCTGGCTTATGATGACTCCGCTTACTATCTTTCAGTTTCACAAAGGTGTAAAGCATGCCTGTAATCCCAGCCCTTAGGAGGCTGAGGCAGGAGGATCCTGAGCTCAAAGCCAGCCTCTCAGCCTTAGCCTGAGGCACTAAGCAACCCAGTAAGACCTATCTCTAAATAAAATACAAAATAGGGCTGGGGATGTGGCTCAGTGGTTGAGTGCCCCTGAGTTCAATCCCTGATAACAACAACAACAAAAAGGTGTAAAAGTGTACCCACACAACCATCCTGGCTTTCACTTTCAGTACAGATTCAATAAATTACATGAAAGAGTCAATACTTTCATAAAAGGGGCTTGTGCTAGATGATTTTGCCCCACTGTAGGCCAACAGAAGTGTGCAGAGAACTTTCAAGGCAGCCAAGGCCGAGTTGTGATATCCTGTAGGTTAGGTGCATCACATGTATCTTGACTTCCGATATTTTCAACTTACGATGAGTTTATCAGGCCACAACCTGAAATATCTGTATGCATGCTGTGGTTCTGTTTCTCTGAAGAACCCAGACTAATATAGATTCTAAATATGATGATTGTATGTGCCAGGGCCTTTGAAAGGAGCTCAATATGGCAAGACCCCTGCTGAGCAGGCACAAAGCAAGGTCTTAAAGCAGGCCAAGGAATCTAACTTCATCTAAAAATTGTGATAGCCTACTGTGCTGTCTGTCCTACACCTCCCCACCTTTTTCTGGGGATAACATGACACTTTTCTGGGAATCAATCCTCACCCCAATTAAAACCAAAGGACTTCCACCAGAATCTGTCTCGATTTCCCCATCCCTGAACATAGATGCTTCTGGGGCATATGAGCCAACACAGGCCAACTGGACTTCTTACCTGGGATTTTTTAACTAAACTGGAAAGAAAGACAGGGAGAGTTATCATTCCTCTGCACAATGGGATGGATTGTGTGTGTGTGTGTGTGTGTGTGTGTGTTTCCCATGTGTGGAAAACATGGACTGCAGGAGTAAGAATAAAGTCAATAACATTTTAGAATAACATCAGTTGCAGGGGGCAGGTGGACAGAGAACCTTGGCAGCATTTGAATACCTCATTCCCTTTGTTCTTGAAGTCCAGCCACATTCCAGTTCACCCCATAATTTAGTTACCAATGCATCCTTAGATTCTTATGCTGTACTATTCCACACTTGGCTGAGCAAATGTGGAATATTTTTGGACATAGTGCGTTTGAGATGCTAATTAGACACCCACTTAAAGATAGTTAATATGAGATAGAATTGACAAATGTGAAGTTCACAGGAGATCCCTGGCTGGACAGAGAGTCAAGCCTATGCTTTTAAATGCCTTTGAACTGTATGAAAGTACCAAGCAATGTGAGTATAAGAAAGAAAGAGAGAGAGAGAGAGAGAGAGAGAGAGAGAGAAAGGGCTTAGGACTAAGCCTGCAAAATTTAGATGTAGAAGAGAAGAGAAGGATTTTTCTGGCCTCTCTACTAAATAAAGATGTTAAAAAAAGTCTTCCCAGCCAGGTGCAGTGGTGCACACCAGTAATTGCAATGATAAGGGAGGCAGAGGCAGGATTGCAAGTTCAAAACCAACCTCAGAAACTTAGCAAGGCCCCAAGCAACTTAGTGAGGCCCTGTCTTAAAAATTAAAGTAAAATAAAATGGGCCAGTGAAGTACCTCTGGGTTTGATCCCCAATACTGAAGGGGTGGGAGGAGATTGTTCCTTTCCACAGAAGCTGTCACCCAGAAACTAAGGAAGCTTGTAGGAAAAGATGGTTGGAAATAAGAATGGAGTCCAGCTTGTTGAATTTTAGCTCCTATCAAAATGGCACTAAGCATTTGGACATATGAGTTTGAAGCTTAGCAGGGATGTCTTGGCTGGAGATGGATTCAGGATTGTAGTATATAGGTGCAGGAATAAGGTCAGTATGAAAAGTGAAGAGAGAAGACTGCAGGGCAGAACTTTTAGAAGGACATATAGTCATCTTTTGGTATTTATGAGGAATTGGTTCCAGGACCCCCATGGGTAAAAGCCAAGGATGCTCAAGACCCATATAGAAAGTGACATAGTATTTGCATAAAGCCTGCACATATCCTCCCATATACTTTAAATCATCTCTAGATTACTTAAAATATCTAATAGCATGTAAATGCTATGTAAGTTGTGGTTCTACTCTCTTCCTTACAGAATGATGACAGGGAAAAGTCTGCATATGTTCAGCACAGATAATATTTTCAACATATTATCATTTCATGATGTGGAACCCAAGGATATAGAAGGCTGTACTTTGAATACAGTACGCAAAAAATGAGAAAGATTAGGTAGGCTCAGTGGTGCATGACTGTGATCCCAGCAACTCAGGAGGCTGAGGCAGGAGGATCACAAGTTCAAGGCCAACCTCAGCAATTTAGTGAGAGCCTGTCTCAAAATGGAAAATTCTAGGGATGTAGTCTCAGGGGTAAAGAGCTCCTGGTTCAAACACCAGAGAGAGAGATAGAGATAGAGATAGAGATAGAGATAGAGAGAGAGAGAGAGAGAGAGAGAGAGAGAGAGAGAAATCTCTGTGAAGGGTAAAGGGAAAGTCCAAGTTATTTCAAATAAAGGAGAAAAAAAGTAACATGCATTGAGACTTGGCATATGTAAAGATGCAAGATATGGTGCTTTAAACCCTGAAACTGAGTAAATCAGAGACCTTGGAGCTAAAACAAAAACAAAAGAGGGCTGTAAGTTCAGTTCCACCATTTTCTAATCGTGCATTTGCCTGAACATTTGGCCCTCCGTGTTTAGAACACCTGTTAATAAAGTTTCTGGGGTTAGATACTGTCCTGTAAGGAGCTTCCCCCGTAGCCAGAACTTTAGGACATCCTGGGACCTCCTCACTGTGCAACGTGCTGAGTGCCTCTGCCATCTGGTGGTCAATCGTGGTAAATGCACCCAACGGTCCAACCTGATGATTGCCCTGGCAACTTGCCTGGACCCATCAAGCCAGGATGCTCTAATTATTATCTTTGTAGATCCCTGTGTCCCACACCAAATCAGGCAGAAGTAACAGCCAGGACATATCAGAATTCATGCCAAATAGTATTTGTGGCAACTAATGAATCAAAATCTGTATAGTGCCAGTGGAGGTTTGAAGCCTGGCAAAGAGGGCAAAGTGTAAAATTTATGATGAAAAAGGAAAGAGGGAAGAGAATTCTTGGAGTCTAATGAATTTGATTGACCCAGTAAAGTCTGTGGCTCTTCGATTAAAAACAATAGAATTTTTTTAAAAATAGCAATGTTAGGTACCTAACCTAAGGCATCACATGCTAGGCAAAGGTTCTACCAACTCAGCAATACACCAGTCCTGACAATTGGGAATATAAACACTGTTGAGGACATGGTTGGATTCAGCGCTAACCACACAACTGACCAGTCTGGGCAAGCGACCTAACTTCTCTGATTAACATCATTGAGATTATAATATTTAGTCTGGTTGGGGGTCTTGGGGGGAAGGGTTGGTTTGGTTTTTTGTTTTTGTTTTCATTTTTTTGGTTTTTGGTAAATGGGGTTTATCTCAGGGGTGCTCTACCAATGAGCTGCATCCCCACCCTTTTTATTTCTTGAGACAGGGTCTTGCTAAGTTGCCGAAGCTTGTTTCAAAGGTAATCCTCCTGCCTCAGTCTCCCAAATCACTGCAATTACAGGTGTGAGATACCATACCCAGCTGTGTTGTTCTGAAAATTAACTTAAATGCCTTATGCAAAACACCAGCCCCAGTGAGTAGCAGGAAGTAAGTACGTAATCACTGGTGGCTCTTATTAATGTTACAGAGATGATTCAAAGTGTCTGAATTTGGGCTTGGAATGTGGCTCAGTGGCTTGTGTCAGTTCCTTATGGTTGGGTGGTTATGACAAAACCCAGTCCACAATGAACAACTCCATTCTCACAGTCCATTATGGTTTGGATGTGAGGTGTCCCCCAAAAGCTCACAGGTATCCCTCAAAAGCTCACATATGCAAGCAGGTTCAGAGGAGAAATGATTGGGTTGTGAGATGCTTAACAAGATCAGGGGATTAATCCCCTCATAGAGATTAACTGAGTAGCAACTGAAATGGTAGGGTATGGCTAGAGGAGGTGGGAATTGGGTCATGGCCTTGGGGTATATATTTGTATCTGGAAAATAGAGATCTCTTTCTCTGCTTTCTGATCATCATGTGAGCCACTTCACTCTGCCATACTCTTCCACCACGATGTTCTACCTCACCTCGAGCCCCAAAGAATGGAGCCTGCTATCTATGGATGGAGTCCTCTGAAACTGTGAGCCCCTAAATAAACCTTTTCTCCTCTACAGTAGTGCTGGTTGGGTCCTTTAGTCACAGCAGTGAAAAAGCGGATGAAAATATAGTCACTTGATATCCTATGGCCAGGTACTCCTTCTCTCCATTGGCCTAGTAGTAGATGATCACCACTGAGCTTTCAATGATTCTGGCAACCCTCACTAGCATACTGGTTATCACTTTTGTAAAAAAAAAAAAATATCTCCTGGGCCTTCTTGGAGAGATAGGCAGCAGGTGGGTCCTTCAGTCTTATACAATAAATCTATTCTATCATCCCTCTTCTCTGAGCCTGCTCAGACTCTACACACTTCCATATTGGTCCTGACCTCTCCCACCTTATTTGCTAAAGGTTATCATTATATTTAAGCTTCAAAGAATCATCCCAGTAGCATAATGGTGCCCAGCTGCATGCCAAGACATCTTGTTGGTTTGTTTTGTTTTGTTTTGTTTTGGTGCTGGGGATTAAATCCAGGACCTGAAGCATGCTAGGCAGGTGTTCTACCACTGAGCCACACCTCCAGCCCACTGTCATTTCACTCTCAATCATCCAGGTTCATTTCTTAGTCCTCTACCCTCCCTCTTCTCAGTACTCTACCATTCCTATACATGCTTCCCTGGTTCCAGATGGTATGTGTTCATTAGATCCTGCAATTATTTTGGTGAATACTTATTTTTACTATAGCAAACATAAAACCTTCCCTTTTGGGTTATCTGAGACCTAGCCCAAGTTATTGGTCTGAAAGCGATGAGCTGGAAGATACAAATAGGCACGTCCAATCTCAAGAACAAGCACCTTTCTTTTTTTTTTTTTAATTTAGGCTGTATAGTATTTTTTTTACTATTATTAGAGCTTTATGGCTGTATACAGTAGTTGGGTTCATCCCAACAAATTATACAAGCATGGAAATAGATTTTAGTTCATGATCTTCCCCTTTTCCCTCCCATCCTCCTACCTCTCTCCCATTCTCCTTCCTCTACTCTACCAGACTTCCTTTCCTTTGTCTATTAATTTGTATTTGATTGGTTCTTTATGTAATCTCATCCTTCTCTTCCCCTTTCCTTTATTTTACTCTAACTTCTGCATACAAGAGAAAATATTCGGGCTGGGGATGTGGCTCAAGCGGTAGCGCGCTCGCCTGGTGTGTATGCGCCCCGGGTTCGATCCTCAGCACCACATACAAAGAAAGATGTTGTGTCCGCCGAGAACTAAAAGATAAATATTAAAAAATTCTCTCTCTCTCTCTCCACTCTCTCTTAAAAAAAAAAAAATGATGCTGAAGAAGTATACTTAAAAAAAAAAAAAAAGAGAAAATATTCAACCTTTGAGTTTCCAAGTCTGGCTAATTTCATTTAGCATGATATTCTCCATTTCCATCCATTTACAGAAAAATGCCATATTTCATTCCTTTTAATGGCTGAATCAAGCACTATTGTGTGTATACACACACACGTACACACACACACACACACACACACACACACAATTTCTTAGTCCATTCATCTATTGACAGCATCTGGGTTGATTCCATAGTTTAGCTATTGTGAATGGAAGCACCATCTTTTGCACAGCAACCTCAGGTTAGGTCTTTCACGGTCTCCAGGTCTGTGTTCTTTGTAGCCTTGCCACCTGGGCTGCATCTTAGGCCTGATTTTGAGCACAGGCTGCCGTCCAACTACAGGAGACAAGACTTTCTTTATATACTTCCAAGGAAGCCTCCTGGCCTTTAGAGCTTCTTTTGAGTTAATAGCTGGCTGACCTACATCTGCTCCTTTCCTTCAAAGATGCCAAGGCAGAAATCGAATGAACTCTGTCATCTTTATAATTACCAATGCCCCAGACCACTCCAGGGCTGAGCCTCTGAACAACTCAGCACTTCCCCTTCACTTGCACCTTTCCCTAACCTGCCAGGCTGAGAGCCTTGGCAATGATGATGCCAGGGCCACCTAGGGGCAGCACACCTCCCTTACCACCAGCAGGCTCATGAGCCATTAAGAGAGCTCCAGAAAGGTCTGCTTGCTAGGGCTAATTCTGGTTACTGGTGTCTCTGTTTAGACTCTTCCTGGAGCGGAACTTGAGATGAGGACTTGCACACAATTTGTCTATTTGAGAGGTGATTCCAGGAAACAGGAATGAGGAAGAGAAGACGGTGAATCAGGCAAGAAAGATAAGCCAATACAAGAGTTCATCAGCAAGATTACACTTCTCCTGGTGCCTCTGGTACTGCCTAGAACGGGTACAAAACATCTTCTAGAATTTCCTCCTGAGGGATGGGAGCCTGAAACATGTTTACTGACTCCTATTCACCACTGATTTTTGAGAACAGCTTCTGGAGACACTAACTCGCCTCACTTGCAGGCTGCACTTCACAGGGTCACCCTTCACTAGTAATTAACAGTCTAATAGTAAATCATTATGAATTTTTAGGGCCTTGAACATAAGTCTTTCTTTCTTTCTTTCTTTCTTTTTTTTTTTGTACCAGGGATTGAACTCAGGGGAGCACTTGACCACTGAGCCACATCTCTGGCCCTATTTTGTATTTTATTTAGAGACAGGGTCTAACAGAGTTGCTCAGTGCCTCCTCACCTTTGCTGAGGCTGGCATTGAACTCAAGACTCTCCTGTCTCAGCCTCTCTAGCTGCTGGGATTATAGACGTGTACCCAGCCATAATCTTTCTTTAACCCAAAGAGCCCTTATAGTCATAGGCTTACAGATAATATTCATGAAGCTTTGGGATTTGTTAAGATTTGTTCATAGTAATACTACCTGTTGACTACATAGATTCAATGAAATCAAACTCTGTGTGTGTGTGTGTGTGTGTGTGTGTGTGTGTATTACTAGGGATTGAACTCAGGGTGTCTACCAGGTTGGCCTCCAGGGTCCCTGGGATTGCAGGTGTGTGCCACTAAGCCCAACTGAAATCAACCATTTCAAAGCTCTTTTCATAATACTAGAAAGCCCACCCCACCAAAATAAAAAAAAAGCAATAGGAATGTTAAATGAATATTTAATGAGATTATATATAGATACTAATTAATGTAACTAAGATTTCAATAGGTCTTAATTGTCCAAAGTCTTTTTCTCTTGGTACTGAATTGCTGAGAGGTTATTCTGTGTGAATTTCATGATATTAAATGCTGTAGTAAAAATCCAACATAAGGGGCTGAGATTGCAGCTCAGTTGTAGAGTGCTTTTCTCGAATGTGTGAGGCACTGTGTTTGATCCTCAGCATCACATAAATAAATAAAATAAAGGTATTTTGTCCATTTACAACTAAAAAAAATGTAAATACAATATAAACATTCAAACATCATTGTGAAATATTGTCTTCAACACATAATTACATTCAATAAGATACAGAAGAATGTGAATGTTAGAAAACAATCATAAAAGATTAAGACTAGCTGGGCGCGGTGGTGTACGCCTATAATCCCAGTGGCTCAGGAGGCTGAGGTACAAGGATCACGAGTTCAAAACCAGTCACAGCAACTCAGCAAGATCCTATCTCTAAATAAAAATGTATTTTTTAAAGGGCTGGGGATTGGCTCAGTAGTTAAGCACCCCTAGATTCAATTCCCAGTATCAATTAATTAATTTAAGACTAATAATAAATATAAAAAATATTCATAGAAGAAAGAGCAAAAAAATTTGTATATACATATGACTATGGAAGGCTCTAGTCAAAAACCAAAGCTACCATATGACTGCCTCTTGGTAGGTTTGAAAGGTAATAAGTATTTAGTAAGTCAAATCATTGGGAAAACATGAAAAAAAAAAAACTATTTGGCAAACAGGTTTGATGTTATGGGCACAGGAACAATTCCCCCTCAAAGTTCCTAAATCTCTTAATCTCTAGCATAAGTCACGCTATCCATCCTTTCCTTGTGGGAGAAATTCTAGCTTTAGGCTTTTGACACATCCTTGACCACGGCCTAGGAAGGGTCGTACCCCTTAAATCCTATAATCCCCCTCTCAGCAAAACTCCAGAGCTTTTCTTCAATCCAAGCATCTCAATGGATTAATATCAAGAACACATATGGTTCTGTTGACCCAGGTTTGAGCACTTCCAGTTGCTAGAGACCTGCTGTTCGATCCAGTTTAAGAGATGGTTCCCCCTTGGAGACCCTAAGAGGAAGTAGAACCCAGGGCAAAGAGCATGAATTTGGGCACTAGGCACATCTGGATCTGATACTCAGCTCAGTGAGAAATACTGAATATACTTCTTGAATTGCTATTAGCTATCGCAAGAAGAGGCTAACAACGGTATTATTTCAGAGCTAGACCTAATCGTTTATTTAGACCTCCTGCACAAATTGTTCACTCAAAAAATAACATCATACTATGGGGTTGGAAGTGTGGGTTCTAAAATTCTTAATACTTACTGGTTATAAGATATTGGTCAAATTTTTAACCTTTCCTTACCTCAGTTTTCTAATATATAAATTTGGAATATTGACAAAATCTCCAATGACTTCTTTGAATACATCAAGCTTATTCCTATTTCAGAAATTTTGTCTTTTCCTGTACCTACAATGTTCTTTTAAAGATAGTTTGGTTTGATTTTGGTTTTGATTGGCAGGTTGGTTGGTTGGTTGGTTTATAAAACATTTAGAATAGTGTCCGACCCAGTGAGTGCTCCCAAAGATTGAGAGTGTTGCAATAATCACTATTCTTTCTTTACCCCTTTTTTTTTTTTTTGGTGGGGTGGGCTTTCTATTCTTATGGAAATACCTTGAATACGGTATTGTTCGAGTTAGGTTCCTCTCAGAAAGTGAAGGGGAAATTTATCTCCATTATGAGAAGGTAAGAGATGTTAACAAGAGAAATATTTAAGAGGCAATCATGAGGGTTCTGCCCTAGTGGATGAATTAATCCATTCACATGGTTAATGAAATAATGGATCAGTGGGTTAATGGGCTATCTGAAGAGTGGTCTGCTATAATAGCCAGTTTGGTCTAGGCGTTTTAGACTCTCTGTCCCTCTTTGTGTAATATCCTGTGCTGCCTTGAGACCTTACCTGTGCTACCAAGCGTGGCCCCTCCAACCTTGGACCAGACTTTGAGCCAAATAAACTTCTTTTCTCAATAATTTGCCCAATCTGTGGTATTATGTTTTGTTTTTGTTGGGGGCGGTTGTTTGTTTTTTGGGTACTGGGAATTGAACTAAGGGGCACTTGACCACTGAACCACATCCCCAGCCCTATTTTGTATTTTATTTAGAGACGATCTCACTGAATTGCTTAGTGCCTTACTTTTGCTGAGGCTGGCTTTGAACCCAGGATCCTCCTGCCTCAGCCTCCAAGCTGCTGGGATTACTGGCACACGCCACTTTACCCGGCCAGTATTGTGTTATTGAAAACAGAAAATGGACTCAGACAACCGCCAAGGCCAACTGAACTGCATATATTTGTCCACTAAGAAATACATCACACCAAGTCCTTTATCATGTACTTAGGTATTCATAAATGAAGTGCAGGAACCACCTCCCACCCTTGCCATTAATCTTACTCCCACAAAATTACAAATACAACAATTTGGGAGATGTTTGGCATGTGGAACCCAGGCAGAATGTCACCTTTGAAAAGGTCTTTCCTAGGCTACGTTATGCACTTCCCTGGTTAATAGTGTGGATGACATTGTTTAACGAACATGCTTGCTTTTCGCCTAAAGTCATCCTCAAACTGGATTCATTTTTGGACACTAGAAATAGTGTCAGTGGCACAGATGAAAAGATTCAAAGCAGTAATGAGCTGCTTTCCACTCAGTCCCTTCCTAGGTATGGTGATTGACTGGCCTATCTGGGACAGGTGGAGCCTGGGTTTGGTTTCTAACAGAATCCATACCAAGATCTCTTGATTGAGGGTCAGTTGCACTCAGTGTTTCTGGATGTTGGCTCCCACCAGTCTTCCTGGCCTGAGGGCCCTTGTACAAGCTCCTCTTTCCTTTTGCCAGGGACAGACTCTTCATCAATGTCCATATTCTTGCTCCTTCTTAGTGCCCATAGCTTGGCTCAAAAGTTAACTCCTCAACCAGGTCCTCCCACTGGGAAGTAAATTCCTAGAGGGCAAGAACCTGTCTGTCTCATTTATTCTTATATCCTCTCACTGCAGGATAATGCCTACCCCATAATAGGAGCTCAATAAGTACCTATTTATTTATTGAATGGCATAAAAATTCAGATTTTTTGCTGGTGTGTTTATGTTCACAATTCTTTGTTGCCAAGATCTCTACTATCTTCATACTTTGTCAATTATCTGTTTGTCTTTTAAGATAAAAGCATTGACTTCAGAGTACACCAGAACTCAGTTTTAATATTAACACTGACATCTCGCTTTTCTATGACCTTTGGCAAATCATTTAAGCCCTGCTCTTTCCTCTTTTTTTTTTTTTTTTGGTACTGAGGATTGAACTCAGGGACACTTGACCACTGAGCCACACCCCCAGCCCTATTGGATATTTTATTTATAGGCAGGGTCTCTCTGAGTTGCTTAGTGCCTCACTTTTGCTGAGGCTGGCTCTGATCCTGCTGCCTCAACCTTCAGAGCTGCTGGGATTACAGGCATGCACTGCCGTGCCCGGCTCCTCATTTTTGACTTTACAAATAATATTTCCTTACAGGATGATTTAAAAATTAAAGCCAGAGTTGCGAATGGGAACAGTGCTCTTCTGCAGAGGCACTGAGGGCAAGTCTGACAGGAGTGTCCCAAGCTCACCCTCTGGAGGTTTTGAATCCAGGAGTCATCTGAATACCAGAACCAGAAAAGGTAAATAGACCAGCAAGTATTCGCATTAGAAAACCCTCATATTCACCCATTTCAAAGCCTGGACTAGTATAAAGAGATCAGCAATATCTCTTAATTCAATAAAGTTGCAACTTCCAAAGTTGAACATGGTAGAAGTATCTTTGTATCAGAAGGGACAGAAGGATTTGGAAACCCTGACTCCCTGGAGTCATGTACTGCTGCTTTTCTGTGGTTGCTGTGACCATATGGCCTCCAGAGGGCGCTGCTCCCTTTAGTTCTCTGAATCAAGCCCACATCAAGACTTCCCTAGGAGGTTTCTTAAAGCTCAAGTCTCTTGAGTCCTGTCAGGAGTTCCTGATCCAGCAGGTAAGGGTGAGCCACAAGAATTTGCAATACTCATGCATTCCAAGGGATATGCAGACTCTGCTGACTCTGAGAATGCACTTGGAAAACCACTGCTTCCAAGGATCTATGATTCTTCTCAGAAGCATAAGTGAAACAGAACCAAAATTATTTTGTTTGCTTAATTACTACGAGGGATTGAATCCAGGGCAGTTTACCACTGAGATACATTCTTAGTTCTTTTATTTTTTTATTTTGTGAGAAGTTCTCGCTAAATTGCTGAGGCTGGACTCAAACTTGAAATCTTCCTGCCTCACCCTACAGGTGTGTACCACCACTCCTGGCTAAGGTCAAAATTTTAAGGACCTTTCTAAACACTTAAAAGGAAAAAAAAATTATATGTGTGTGTGTGTGTGTATAATAAAAATTTAGAAGTAGGGACTGAGAATGTAACTCAGTGGTAGAGCACATGCTTATTAGCATGTGCGAGGCCCAGCATTCAGTCCCCAGCACCAAAACTAAACAGAAACAACAGATCTACACCCAACCATATAATGTAGCTTATGCTCTGCAGCTTTAAGTTCTGAGTGCTGGCTTCCCTCTCTTTCCCAGCCCCTCTCTTAAGGGCAGTAGTACAACCCTTATAAAGACCCCTTATAAAGAGGTTTTACCCCTTAAGAGAAACAAAGGCAATGAGAACATAATACAGAATGCACAAGAACTGTATAATCTGAAGAAGCAACATACACATCAAATAGAAGGAAGTTTTTATTTTCTTAACAGTGTCTTAATTATGTTGTAGTTGTGACCACTTCCTAGAGCAGGACTTTGTACATTACGTGTTCCTAATTAATGTCTGAAGTGAACTGAGTTCCAGCATACATAGAAACACAATTTTACGCATAGAAACACAATCTACTTTACCAACCTTACTCATTTGTTCTCATCTAGCTATATTTATCCAGTGAACTTTGAATCATTTATTATCCTTAATACAGCTACAGCTTCCCAGATAGCACACAGGCTCAATAAATACAGATTTCTTCTTCCTTATCTCTGCACTGTGTCTTCCTTGGATCATTATTGTGCCAAGACTGTTAAATACTGCTTAGAAACCTGTGCTTAAGGGCTGGGATTGTGACTCAGTGACTGGGGTTGTAGTTCAGTGGCAGGGTGCTTGCCTAGCATGTGTGAGGCACTGAGTTTGAGTCTCAGCACTGCATATAAATAAATAAAACAAAGATCCATCGAAAACTATAAAAATAAGGAATTTTTTAAAAAGTCTTCCATCTTTTTAATTATAGTACTTCAAATTAAGCAAGATAGTCAAAAAAAGAAAGAAACCTGTGCTTAAGCTCCAGGCTCATGTTTACTTTAGTTTCAGGGCTTGTCTTGACTATAGGTTGTTTCTGAAAGAAAACATAAATGCACAAAATTTCTCCCTTCCAGGTGAACAATCAAGAGCTATCCTTTGAAACCATCCAGGAGCCTCTTGGGAACTAAATTAAAACTCCCTTGTTGTGTTCCCCTTCTTATCTTTTTTCCCTTGTTGTCCATCTCTCTGAGATGGAAGACAGCAAAGCTCCATCATATTTCCAAAGTCCCAGATGTCTCCAGAACACAGGCTAAAGTAGGGGTAGGAGAATATGAGGATGGCTGAGAACAGATGACAGTAGTGTCCAGACCTCAGGAAGCTTCCCTGTGAACATCAGTTTGGATTCCAAATAAAGCCAGGCAGGACAGAGGAGGAGCAATGGGAATTCGGACCAAGTCCCAGTGGGGCAGCCATGGGTCCACAAGTCCTCTTGCCTGTCGGCCCTGTCATGCCTTAAGCAAGGGCTTTGGACTAGTCCTTAAAAGAAATGCCAGAAGGAAACAGGAGTTGAAGCCGACCTGAGATAAACAGTGAGCGTTCCAGAGAGTTCAAGTGAGAACACAAGTGAATGCGTGAGAGCATACTGGAGGGAGCAGACAGACTTTTCCAGAATGATGAATTGTTTTTGTCATCCAGCTACACACACACACACACACACACACACACACACAAATACCTCACAAGTTCCTCATCCTGGAAGTTGGAGCCTCTTGGAGCTGACTCACTCACTACCCAAGCCCTAAATAAACTGCTTGACCTACTTCTGAAGAGGATCACTTTCAGCCTGTCACTCAAGGATTATTCCCTTATACAGGAAGTGGTCACCCATCCCATCCACCTCAGGTGATTGATGGACTAAAGTCATTCTTCTTGACATCAAATTTGTGACATCAACTTCAAGTGGCCGTGTTTAAAAGACCTGTCAGACTGGAGCCAACAGAATGTGGTTTCAGGATTCTCCACCAGGAGCCAAACCACTGAGAATATTTCCTCATTCCTAGAGAAATGAAAACAAAGAAATCAGAAGAAATAAAAAACATAGTAGCTGCTTTCAAACACTTATGGAAGTAAATCTTTTCTGAAAAAAACAATATCTTGAAGAGCAGGGGTCTTATTTTGCAGATATGGACTGAAGAAACTTAAGAACTTTCAAACTAATGATTTATGGATGAAGGGGAAAAAAACCATTAATAAAGAAAAAATTCATTAGGTCCTCATTTCCAATGAGGAAAATCAGTTTTATTTTACACGAGGAAGCTGTGGGTCAGAGAAATAGGTGATCATACAGTTAAGAATCCAGAACGAGGTAGAACCCAGGCCTTCTAACTTATAGTCTAAACAACTTCTTCTCTTTCTCCTTCTCCTTCTCCTTCCTTCTCCTTCTCCTTCTCCTTCTTCTATTTATTTTTTGGTACTGGAGATGGAACCCAAGGGTATTTTACCACTGATCTACATCCACAGCTCTTTGCACCTTTGGGGGGCGGGGGGTAGAGGGGGAAGTACTGAGAAGTGAATTTAGGGACACTGGATTACTGAGTCATATTCCCAGCCCTATTTTGTATTTTATTTAAAGACAAGGTGGAGTGAGGGGTGGCTCAGTGGTATAGCACTTGCCTAGCATGTGCAAGGCCCTGGGTTCGATCCTCAGCACCACATATAAATAAATAAAATAAAAGATCCATTGACAACTAAAAAAATATTTTTAAAAAAAGACTTAAGCTGGATTCCCAAGAAGGAGTGACTGAACAGCCTTCAAATGAGTTAAGGAAGAGAGAAAATCCCAATAAAAAAATAAATAAGTTCTAAAAAAAGACAATAATATATAAGTTGAAAGAAAAATGACACTCAAAAATTTTGATGCTTAGTTAAAAAACAAACAACCAAAGCAAAACATTGTTGTTTATTATTTATTTTTTTATTTTTATTTTTATTTTATTTTTTTTGTACTGGGGATTGAACCCAGGGGTGCTTAACCACTGAGCTACATCCCCAGCCCTTTTTATATTTTATTTAGAGATAAGGTCTTTTGCTGAGTTGTTTAGGACCTCACTAAGCTGCTGAGGCTGGCTCTGAACTTGCCATCCTCCAACTTCAGCCTTTTGAGCCACTGGGATTACAGGCATGCATGGTTAGCAAAACCTTTTTATACTTTAACTACCTCTCACTCTCCCTTCACAGGATGTTTTGTTTGTTATGAATCAAAAATAGCCAGACATTGTGGGAAGCTTCAAGTAGGAAAACTGGAGGTACATACACACACAAAGAACACAAAGGAAACAGTTATAATGCAGGAAGTAGAATAAAATCTTTTTTAAACTGCCATTATTTACAAGCCAAAAAAAAAAAAAAAATTCATCCATAAAACTAAAAAAGATACTATTGACAGATGTGAATGGTGGGAACATGAGGTTAAGGGAATAATTCTCTAAATGGATCCACTGTACTAAACCCCTCTATGCTTTCACTTTTAAAAAGCAATTTACCTGCAGCCCTGTCTGGCTTAAGTGGGCAGGATATGTTATATTCCTCAACAAGCTACCTCCTATCTGAAGAAGAAATGCAGACCCTGCAATGCTGATAAGAACACAAGTTGAGCTGGGAAGGGGGATTTCTGTGACCCTTACACTAACCAGATCCCAGAACACAGGAAGATAAGGATAATTCCCCCAATAATAAAAGCTATAAGGATAGGATTCGATTAGAACCAGTCAGCATAGGCCAAAGTGACCCAGAATGCTCCTGACAGGGGGGTTTGAAAGTCTGATGTCATCCTGCTGTCAGTCAAAAGTCAAGAGGTGGACCTGGGCAGGACTCCCTGGAAACCTAAGTGGGACCCCCAACAAAACCAGAGGACAGGAGAGGTGTGTTTTCCCTCTCCTCTTTGAGAGAGACCCACTTTCTCCCTTGAGAGTGTCCCCTTTTCCCCTTTCCTTTTCATTTTAATAAACACATGTCTGTTACTCTGAGTGACATGTCTGAAATATTTCTGACATATTTGCAAGAATCAGGGCTTGAAAGTGGGTGGGGGAGTCTTCTAACAGCCTCAGTTTCTCACAAGCCCCCAGCTCTGTAACACTCTGAAAAGGACACTGAGAAAAATAAACAAGTTCTTAGAAACAGAGTATGACTAGAACAATTACAATCTCAACTAAGAGCCGGATGTGGTGGCACACACCTGTAATCTCAGCAATTCTGGAGGCTGACGCAGAGGATCACAATTTCAAGGCCAGCCTGGGCAATTTAGGGAGCCCCTGTCTCAAAATAAAAAATACAAAGGGCTGTGAATATAGATGAATGGTAAAGCACTTGCTTGGTATGTGGGAGGCCCTGAATTCAAACCCCAGTAGTACCAAAAAAAAATTTTTTTTTTAATTTTTTTGAGTAAATTTCCCAGAATGGAGAATTTCAAGACACAAAGAAATGAAAACAGGGCGAAAAAGGCAAGAGACTTATAAGAAAAGTCAAAGATATCTATCAAGTGACCATTAACCTTTCCAGAAAAAGTAAACAGACAGAATGAGGGAAGAGTAACCTCAAGGAACAAGTATCTGTCAGGCTTGGGGCACATGCCTGTAACCCCAGTGGGAGACTGAGGCAGGAGATTTGAAAGTTGGAGGCCCTAAGTATAGTGAGACTCTGTCTCAAAATAAATTGTAAAAAGGGCTGGGGATGTGGCTGAGTGGTTAAGTGCTCCTGGGTTCATTCCTCAGTACTAAAAAAGAAAAAAAGAAAAGAAAAACAAACAAACAAATATACTGGGAAGGTGGAAAGGGATGGAGATAAGTTGATCAGGGGGTACCAAGGTACAGTTCCACAGGAGTAAGAAGTTCTAGTGTGCTACTGCATAGTAGGGTGACTACAGATTGTCTGAATACAATGACAGTGTACTGTATAACTCAAAGTAGAAGCAAGGATTTTGAATGTTTTCACCATAACAAATGAAAAAGGCAATAGATATGTTTAATCTGATTTAAACAATGTATACAAGTATCAAAATATGCAGGGTACACCCCACTGGTATGTATAATTTGTATGTGTTTGTGTATCAGCTAAAATATCAATTTAAAGTTAAAAAAGGAATCAATTTTTATTTTATTCTATTTTTAATTTTTTTTTTTTAGTTGTTGATGGACCTTTATTTTATTCACTTATTCATATGTGGTGTTGAGGATCGAACCCAGTGCCTCACACATGCTAGGCAAGGGCTCTACCACTGAGCCACAATGCCAGCGGAATTAATTAAAAAAAAAAAAAAAAAGTCTTTGCTAATGGAATTATGTAAGTCTTCAGCTTGAAAGAACTCACCAAGTGTCCAGTTTAAAGAAAAAGACCCATATCTCAGCATATCATAATAAAATTTTAGAGAAACAAAGTTATGATTCTAAACATTTTCAGAGAGGGAACAACGGGTCACAAATGAAGGGGGGGGATCAAAAGGACATTTAATTCTCAACACCAATAAATGTTAGGACAATTCCAAATGTTCAGGAACCATACCTGCCAAACCCTTTCACAAATTGCAAATCACGTGTGAGAATGACATAAAGATATTTATGGGTTAGCCAGGACTCCAAAACTTTACCTCATCTGTCCTTCCTTAAGAAACTACAGGAAAGCGTGCTTCAGACAAATGAAAAAATTATAATAATGACAAACAAAAGCAGCCAGCACAGGACACCACCGAGGAGAACAGAGTACCTACTGGGCAGAAGCAAAGGGAAGTCTCCAAACCAGCAGGGGGGCAAGACCAGTGTTAAGGGTCTCCCCAGTGCACTAGCTGCTCGTTTAACATCAGAAAATTTAAGAAGACCCCTCATTGTCCTGCTCAATTGTTCTTTTAATTATTTCTCCATTCCAGCTTCCCCCAGGCAATCATCTCATGCTGAGAACAGAAGCTGAATGGAAACTGCTCCCTCAAACCCTGGCGCCAGGGGGATGCCTGCTTGACTGGAAAAACCAGAGGTGCAGCTTCTCACTGTCTGATCCACAAGCATATCTCCACCCCTCCCCCTTTGGTTCTTCTATTTATTCCCAATGCTTCCCTGGTTTCAAGAAGGCAGGCTAACTGTTTTTCCAGTTTGGGTCAAACAGTAAATAAATTCGTTTTTCTTTTTCTGTTGGATTTTTCTTCCTCCCAAGCAGGTGGAGGACCGAATCCAGCCAGTGCTGGGCCCCCAGTACCAGCCACGTGGTGGCTGAACGGAGGGAGAAGATGGAACACACCAATGGTCAAATGTGAACCATATACTCAGTAAAACTCTTTTTCCTTTTCAGAAAAACCAAGACTAAAATTGTTTACCACCAAAGGACCCTCACTCGGGAAACATTAAAAAATCTTCCCAAAGATGGAAAAATGATCACAGAAGACACAAGGAAAGGAGGAGAGGGGCAGGCAGACATGCTGGGAAATGCCAACAGAAGAGATAGATCATATAAATCAGTAATAAAGAAGTCTAATTTAGGGGAGGAAGGTGGAGAAGCCAGGGCTTACAAAAATAATATGTAAGACTAATAGAGATATTCCAATATCCCTGAATTTAGGTAGAAGAGAGTAGAGATATTGAATCATTCAGATTTATTAAGTTTTCGAAGTAAATAGTTAAATCTTCATACAGTCTTTGAAATAAGAACAACAGTTAAAAGTAGCCAAAGAGCCCTAGAAAATGAAAACTATTGCTTATCAAAGAATTCCTGCTCATGTATGTAAAAGAAATAAAGAATCAGAAAGTCACTATTTTGTAAAATTTACTGAAAACAGACAGGTGCAGCAAGGACTACCAAAGGATGCTGAGACCATGCAGAAAAAAAGCTAATGGGGAACCGAATATTTGCAAAGTAACAAAAGGACTATCTTTACAGGTTACCTGTGAGTCACAGGGAGAAAAACCAGCACCCTCAATGTTGTGTTCCTGTCCAAAGTGTTTACCTTGAATCTAATTAAGCTTTCCTCCCACTCCAGTTTACAGGATACAAGGGCTTAGAAGAGGAGTTCAACAACACTAAAAGGAAGCAATCAGACAAATCTAGAATCTAACTTCTACAAAACATTTGACATGGTCTATACAACCAGGTGAAGTCGTAAAAAGAAAAGGAGGGAGGGTACTCCAGGTTTAAAGAGGCTAAGAGACATAAAACATTATGGCCAAAACTATGTTCAGACCAAGATTGGATCCTAAACAATTGGATTAATGCTGAACAATAGCAAAAGCTATTAGGTAAACAACTTGGGAAATTTGAACACTAATTACTGATATAAAGTTATAAAGTGATATTAAGGAATTATGGTAATGTCATTAATGCTATTAAATTCTACATATGTGAATATGTAGAAATATCCTTATTTTAAAGAGAGCCATTTTAAATGGTTTAAAGTAGATAGGTTGTACTTAATTTCTGTACGTGTGTGTGTGTGTGTGTGTGTGTGTGTGTGTGTGGTGCTGGGGATTGAACCCAGGGCCTTGTGCATGTGAGGCAAGCACTCTACCAACTGAGCTATATCCCCAGCCCCCTGTAACTTTTAACTATGTAAGGAAAAAATGAGTATATGAAGCAATTATGATAAAATGTTAACATTTGTTAAGCAAAGGAGATGTATATTCATTAAAACAGTGCTACTCACTTTAACATGCACAAGAATCAACTAGGGATCTTATTATAATACAGGTTCTGACTCAGTAGGGCTGGGGGGAAGGCTTGAGATTCCAAATTTCTAAACCGCTCTCAGTTCCTGGAGTCATGAACAACATTTTTGGTAGACAAGATATTATCATATTTTCTCTCAAATACAGATTGTTTGAAAAAATATTAAGGCTAATCACAAAAGAAATATAAATCATTATATAATTTCCAAGCAGAAAAAAGTAAAAGCCAAATTTTAAAAAATAATTCAGTGGCTGGGGCTGTAGCTCAGTAGGTAGAGTGCTTGCCTAGCACATGTGAGGCACTGGGTTTGATCCTCAGCACCACATAAAAATAAAATAAAGGTATTGTGTCCATCTACTATAAAAATATTTTAAAAAATAATAATTCAGAAGAAAGCAATAATGGAAAAATATAGAAAAATCAGGATAAGAAAGCAAAGAAAAATTTTAAATAAAATTGAATACATCAGGAGTCACAAAAGTAAGTATATAAATAACCTCACCTTACTAGTTAGAAGACAGATATCATCAGGTTGGAAGATAAAGTCTTTTTTTTTAATCCTATATATGAGGGATGAAACTAAAACATAAGAACATACAAAAACTGATAGTAAAAGATTTGAAGGTGCAGGCAATGTGGCTCAATGGTAGAGCACTTACCTAGCATGTTGAAAGCCCTGGGTTTAATCCTCAGTATCACACACACACACAAAAAAAAAAGAGAAATACATACATGTATTTATATGCAAATACTAACCAATTTAAAAGCTGTTGTGACTATAACAATATGTGCAAAATAGAATTTAAGGCAAAAAAAAAAAAGGTGGTCAGGGGAGATTTCAACACACATCTAATGGGCAGTTCCGGTAGGTTAAAGATAATTAGGTTAACGAAAGTTCCACTGTTAAACTTTGGTGTTCTCATAACATGGAGAACAGTAAGAAGGAACTAGTCAGAGTAAAATGCTAAATTACAGAGAGATATACATCATATCTCTTATACCACTTCTATTGTGTATAAAACCAAGCAAAACACTCATATTTAATATTTTATGGGTATATATGTATATATGTACACATCGAAATGTGCACATGTGTATACGTAGTGTCAAGATGTGCAGACATGATGGCTGGGGATGTAGCTCAGTGACAAGGCACTTGCTTAATAATGTGCAGGCCCTGGGTTCCATCTCCAGCACCTCAAAGGAAAAAAAAAAAATTCTCAAGAATGAAAAAATAGGGGCTGGGGTTGTGGCTCAGAGATAGAATGCTTGCCTACCATGCATGAGGCACTGGGTTCGATCCTCAGCACCACATGAAAATAAAATAAAGAGATATTGTGTCCACCTATAACTAAAAAATAAATATTAAAAAAAAATGAAAAAATACAAACTGGGCCACTTTAAAAGCTGATTGGTTCTTTAACCTAAAGATATATAAAAATATAGTTTGGGCTATATCAGGCTTACAGATGTATTTTGCTTGGCCTTCAAGGCACTTATTGGAAAGTTTTAAATAAAAAATGAAAAAAAAAAAAAAAGAGGTTGGTGGTGCATGCCTGTAATCCCAGCAGCTCAGGAGGCAGAGGCAGGAGGATTGCAAGTTCAAAGCAAGCCTCAGCAATTTAGCCAGGCGCTAGGCAACTCAGTGAGACTCTGCCTCCGATAAAATACAAAATAGGTCTAGGGATATAGATCATTGGTCAAGTGCCCCTGAGTTCAGTTCCCAGTACCACCCCCAAAATAAGAATAAAAATAAGTTTTCAGCTTCATTTAAAAAACAAAATAAAATACTAAGGAGGGGGGGCTGGAGCTGTAGTTCAGTGGTAGAGCGCTTGCTTATCATTGTGAGGCACTGGGTTGGATTGAAAGGACAAAAAATTGAAATGTAAAGGATAAGGTTTGTCTTGAAAAGTTTTTAAGTTGCATTCGGAACCTGAAATTCATGTGGCAGTAAAACAATTCCCGAAACTGCCCATTAGATGTGTGTTGAAATCTCCCCTGACCACCTTGTTGCTCAACAACCCCCTCCCAGAAACCGTGCAGTCCAGCACGTATACACCTCAAGGCTTAAACCAATCAGTTTAAATATATACCCATCTTAGTACTGACCCATCACCCCCACCCGACCTGTTCCCTCCAGTGAATGTGCTAATCATGTTTTAGAGTTGTTATTTGATTTTCCCTTGGTATGTGATGATTTGCTAAAGGATGCTATGATGTATGTAAAGTCCCTGCCCCCTCCAAAGAATGTATATAAGCTCTGCTCAAATTGTTCCCGGGGCTCTTTGTTCTCTGCTCCTCTGAAGTGAGCTCTGAGCCTCAGCATGCTGGACCCCCAATAAACCCTTTGCTGTTGCATGAGACAGTCTCTTGGTGGTCTTTTCCTCCGACATTCGCCCGACCTTTACAGGATCCTCAGCACCACATAAAAATAAAACAAAATAAAGGTAATATATCTATCTACAAAAAAAAAAAAAAACTAAGGAAACTTATTCCTGACTGAGACCTGCCGGTCCCTGCTGGACCCATCTGTGTTCTTCAGGAGCTGGAAATTCCCACTATCAGCTTCAGTCTTTTACCTGCTTGGCCCCTAAAGTACTTTCACTATGCCATGGATTTGGGTTTTCCAGACTTGCCCCCCGCCCCAGTACTTGCTAAATATACACATTTCCAGGTCTTTGCCTTGAAAATTCTGATTTGGCAGTGTTATGTCTTAAACTGTGTGCCCCCCAAATTCATATGTTAAAAGTCCTTAACCCTGCCAGGCACAGTGGCACACGCCTATAATCCCAGCGGCTCCGATGGCTGAGGCAGGAGGATTTCAAGCTCAAAGCCAGCTTCAGCAAAAGCAAGGCGTTAAGCAATCAGTGAGAACCTGACTCTAAATAACATACAAAAAGGGGCTGGGGACGTGGCTCAGTGGTAGAATGCCTCTAAGTCCAATCTCCAGTACCAAAAAAAAAAAAAAAAGTTCTGGGGCTGGGGTTGTGGCTCAGCGGTAGAGCACTTGCCGAGCATGTGCAAGGCCCTGGGTTTGATTCTCAGCACCACATAAAATAAATAAATAAAATAAAGGCATTGTATTTAACTACAACTAAAAAATAAATATTAAAAAAAAAAAAAAAAAAAAAAAAGTTCTTAGCCCTAGTTCCTCTGAATGTGACCTGATACAGAAATAGGTTCCTATAGAAGTAATCAGGTTAAAATGAGCTCATTATGGTGGGACCTCACCTAATAATGACTGATGTCCTTATTTAAAAAACCAAATTACAAGGAGTAGACAGACAAGTATAGAGGAAGGACAATGTGAAGAGAAATAGAGAGGAAAGCCATTGATAGATCCAGGGGAGAGGCCTAAAACAGATCCTTCCCTCACAGCTCGCAGAAGGAACCTACTTGACAACAGCTTGATTTTGGACTTCTTGCCCCCAGAATTGTGAGGCAATAAACTACTGTTGTTTAAGTCACCTAGTTATGGTACTTTGTTGTGGCAGCCCTAGCAAACTAATAGGGTAGGCCTGGTACAGAGTCTGAAAATTTCTACTTTGAATAACAACTGCAACCAACATGGCCACACTTTGCAATGACCCACATTACTCAAGAGTTGTAAGAAAACACTGAGGCCTGGATCCTAGCTTCAAAGATTCTGACCTACTTTATCTACAGTGGGACCTAGCAGGTGACTGTTTTGGTTTGGTTTGGTCTGGTCTGATTGAACCCAGGGGTACTTAACTACTGAGCCATATTCCCAGCCCTTTTTATTTTTTGAGACAGGGTCTTACTAAGTTGCTGAGGCTGGCCTTGAACTTGTGATCCTCCTGCCTCAGTTTCTGAGTGTCTGGGATTGTAGTTGTGCACTACCACATGCTGGGAGCCATAGCCAAGTAGGAATGACGCATGGAAAGGTGACCCTTCTCAGGGATTAGGGTGGCTCCAGGTTTAGGGTGGATCCTGCTGGGAATAGGGTGTATCCTGCTGCCTCAGGCGCCTGCTCCTTGAGTTCCCGTTGAGTTCTCCCGGGGTTCTGAGAGAATTGGTACACAGAGCCCGGTGGAGGGAGCGTATTTTTCGCAGAACGTGCATGTAGAGTGTCAGTGAGAGTTCTTCAGGAATAAAGAGTTGCTGTTTGAATCTACAAGGCTTTTGTGGTGGCTCGGTTATTTTGTGCCCAGACAGACTGCGGCAACCACACTCAACAGCATCAGTATTTTTGTTATGTTTTAAGTGTTCTAGGCAGCTCTATGAGTGGCCATGGTCATGAACTACCAGTTGGGGAACACTAAGACCCAGATTTCAATAGCAGTTATATTTTACTTCACATGCTTTCATTTCTTCACTTTCTAATCTGTAAATAACTTTAATAGCTACCATTTATTGAAGCCCTTAAAGATTTTCTGCAAGACACACAGGTTTATGTGTGGGAGTCTCTGCACCAGTGTCTCTTCTCTGTTATTTGGTCTCCCAACAAAATAGGGGCTAAATCAAATAACCTCTAAAAATGTATTTTGTTTGGAAAAAAAAAAAAACACTTTGATTCTAAGATTCTTGAATTTACTAATGCCTCTGTCAACAGAACCTGTGAGCTCTGGAACCTCCTACTTCTAACTATAAATAAGTGAATAAATTACATTCTCTTTTCTCTTTTTAAGGCAGGGAAGCATTACCAATTCACTTATATCTATTTCAAAGGAATGAAAAGTAAAGACACATTAGAGCATAAACAGAACCCTGGCAAGATGAGACAATGGTAGGTTGAGTTATTATTTTTTACATGTTTAATGAAATACAATGGTTTATGTATCCACTTTTTTATGCTCGAATTCAGGACCCCCAAAAGACCACCAGAGACCGAGATCGATGTAAACAGCAAAGAGGTGTTTATTGCGAGCTAGCTCGGTCCTCCGCGCACACACAGCAACTGGTGACGCTGAGAGGCCCCAAGCCCAGGGTTTGCAGCAGTTTTATACATTCTTTGGAGAAGGCAGGGACCCCCACATATATCATTGCATCTCTTAGCAAATCATCACACACCGCGGGAAAATCAAACAACAACTCTAAAACATGATTAGCATATTAAGTGGCGGGAAAGAATCTGGAAAGAATTATTGGTTAGTTCAAGGGGTTGAAGCACTTAAAATTGATTGGTTTAAACCATGAGGGTGTTGCAAGCGGGGGTACGTGCCAAGCTGCAGGGCTTCTAGTTTAGATATTGGTCACCACACCTAGGTGGGGGCCATCTGGAATTTCAGATATTTTCATATCTTGGCCTATCTTAGGTGATCACCATCTGCGGCTTTTCCGAGAACTGTTTCCACAAGAGCTTTTCTGTGGTATTTTCCTGACTTTAGGACTGCAGTAGGTCAGAGGTTAAGTTTCAGAGCAAAATGAGGTTCCAAGTAGAATGAGGTTGCTTAGGTCTTTCAATTTCTCCAATGGTCTGAGATTAATTGTTCTCTGCATATACACCAAATATTACCAATACCAAAGTAACTTGTTTAAGGATGTTTTAGATTCAAACATAACCATATATTTCTCTGAATCTGTGCCATTCAGTTTCTAAAAGATTAATCGCAAAGCCAGTCATAGTTGTGTACACATTCAATCCCAGTGACTTGGGGGCACTGAGGCAGAAGGATTGGAAGCTCAAGCTCAGCTTGGGAAACTTAGTAAGGCCCTGTCTCAAAATAAAAAATAAAAGGGCTAGGGCTATGACTCAGTAGTAGAATGTCTCTGAGTTCAATCCTCAGTATAGACAGATAGATAGATAAAATTTAGCAGGTTTATGATGTTTGAGAATTTACTGCTCATTCTACTCAAGAGCCCACTGATGTGCCAGACATTCATGGTACAGAGGGAAACCAGTTTCCTAACCTAATGGAGCCTCCACAGTCTAGTGGGAGATGATGGTCAAAGAGAAATTCAATAAGAAGAAAATTACAAATTTTGACAAATTCTATAAATTAAAAAAAAAAAAAATAGCTGAGTGGTGACTCAGGCCTGTAAACCCAGCAACTCAGAAGGCTGAGACAGAAGGATTGCGAGTTCAAAGCCTGCCTCTGCTATTTAGCAAGGCCCTATCCAATCTAGTGAGACTCTGTATCAAAATAAAAATCAAATGTATGATATATGATATGTCAAGATCATTGTAATGTTTTGAGCAACCAAAAAAAAAAAAAAAAAGGCCTGGGGATGTGGCTCAGTGGTTGAGTGCCCCTGAGTTCAGTCCCTTATACTGCCCCTACCAAAAAAAATTAAAAAAAGAGGAACTGGGTAAGCAAAAAGCTGGGGACCATAGTCCCAAGTAAAGTTCCTTAAGTGGGAATGAGCTTAGTGGGTTTGAGGGACGGCAAAGCTGATGTGGAAAGACACCGTGAGTGAAGGGAAGGGTCCTGTGGGTGAGGGTGGGGGCTGGGCAGGCTGCAGCACACACAGACCTGAGTGCCCAGCAAGCTATCTGGGGTGTACTCCAAACATAAGGAAAAAACGAAGGAAGCCAGCTTAGCAGATGATCCCTTGCCAAACATAAACCTGCGAGGTATGTCACAGGACAGTGGGGAACAGAAGCCCCAAACCTCAGTCCTTGTGTTCCAACAACAACAACAAAAAAATTTAAAGTCAGACACAAAAAGTAAAGCAAGAGAACTTTATTATGAGTGAATTTAAAGTAAGGCTCAAGCAAAGAACACTCTTGAGAGAGTGGGTCGTCTCCAAGCAGAGAGAATAGCAAAGGAAACAATGCTGCTTCCAAACATATTGTTGTTTGTTGGATGTTTAGCAGCAGAACTGGGATCCACTTTCTGCATTCTTCCCCAATTAGTTGTTTATCTCCTCCTTCACGTGGTGGGGGGAAGGCAATGTTTTTACACTAGTTGGTCCTCTCAGGAACTGTCATGCTGGCCATCCTATTCAGGGGAGCTTCATCTACAAGTGAATTCTATGTTAATGTGGGTGCTGGGGTTGAGAACCAGGCCCATTCCATCTTAGTGCACCTGCACTACTAAGGAAATTTCCCTTTTGAAATACATTGAGAAACCTGTGACCACAAAGCCTGACTTTACAATGACCAGAGGAGACCCTGCCAGGAGTTAAGCTCTATTGATCTCTCCTTCTTTAATTGGCTCCCTTTGTTTCCAAAAGCGTTTAATTTTCAGGGTTAGAACACCTTACAAGTTACTTGATGGTTCATTAAGGGCAATTCAAAGAAATCCTGTGATCCTGTTATTGGTTCACTTTCCACTGCTCATTACTAACTCCTGCCTCACAGGTGGCCCTGGCTAGGAGGTGAAGAGTGAGCTGTCCAGACCTTTTCTAGGTCTTCAAGGTCTTCATGATGATTCTGATGCACCTCCAGTTCCAAACAACTGCTCTGGCAGATCCCAATCCCAGGGAGATGACATATTCTCATATTTGCTTCTCCTATAGCTATTGTTTTATTCAACTCAAAAAAAAAAAAAAATATATATATATATAAAACACCTCAATAAACTGTTATTTGAAGTGTAGGTAAAGCAGTGGATGTTATTAGCACACTACCTTCTAGAAAAGCCAAGCAACAATGTATATAACTTCTAAACCTGTATCTCAGTGCTTTCTGGTTGAGAGAGCAGCAACAGACCTGGTAGAATCATCTCCCTAAATTCCCTTAAAACACTTATGAGGACCAGGCCATGAAGACTTCAATAAAAACATCCTTCCATAGGTAGGTAGATTTTAATTTTTCAGTAAAGATCACATGGTTGAAAAACCATCAATGCCTAGTACAAATTATGTTCTCTGAAACTGAACTTTGGGGAAAAAAAAAAAGAAGAAGAAGTTTTTTCTTTTTCTTGATACCAGGGATTGAAGCGAGGGGTGCTCAACCATTGAGCCACATCCCCAGCCGCCCCCACCAGTCGCCTTTTTTTTTTGAGACAGGGTTTCACTAAGTTGCTTAGGACCTCGATAAGTTGCCGAGGCTGCCCTTGAATTGTGATCCTCCTGCCTCAGCCTCCCCATTTGCTGGGATTCCAGATATTTGCCACTGTGCCCAGCTCTAAAAAATTTTGTTTATTTATTTATTTTTGGTACTGGGTTTGAACTTAGGGGCACTCAGCCACTGAGCACATCCCCGGCCCTATTTTGTTTTTTTGTTTGTTTGTTTTTAAATATTTATTTATTTTTTAGTTTTCAGCGGACACAACATCTTTGTTTGTATGTGGTGCTGAGGATCAAACCCGGGCCACACACATGCCAGGCGAGCGCGCTACTGCTTGAGCCACATCCCCAGCCCCACCCCCCGGGCTTATTTTGTATTTTATTTAGAGACAGGGTCTCACCGAGTTGCTTATCATCTCACTGTTGCTGAGGCTGGTTTTGAATGTGCAATTCTCCTATCTCAGCCTCCTGAGCCACTGGGATTACAGGTGTGAGCCACCTTACCCAGCGAGAAACTTTCTTAGAACAAATCCACGGGGATGTCCATAGCTGTGGATCAGTTGGTATAGGGGCCAGCTGCAAACATCTGCAGTGGGTACAGGGTATAAACATAAACAAGGTGAGAATCAGACCCAGTTGCTTCTGTTCTTTGGAGAGTCAAAGACCAACCAAGGGGACACTCCAAAACTGTGGGGCCTCTTCTGAGGCTAGGACAGTTACCTTATCCCCAAACCCAATTATTACTTCTTCTCTATTCATTCTGAGTCTACAAATCCTAAAGTACCAAGTTCCAACCCATGCAAGAAAAGCTTCAATAGAACAACTCTCTGGGCATACCTGTAATCCCAGTGACTCAGGAGGGTCACAAATTGAAAGCCAGCCTGAGTGATTTAGCAAAACCCTGTCTCAAAAATAAAAATAAAAAATAAAAAACTGCTATGATATAGCTCAGTGGTAAAGTACCCCTGCTACAGTTCAGTCCCTGCTACAGCCAAAAAAGAGAGAGAGAGAGAGAAAAAAAAAAAAAAACAACAATTTAAAGAATCAGGTTTCTGGACTGGGGATGTGGCTCAAGCGGTAGCGCGCTCGTCTGGCATGCGTGTGGCCCGGGTTCGATCCTCAGCACCACATACAAACAAAGATGTTGTGTTCACCGAAGATTAAAAAATAAAAAATAAAAAAAAAAAAAAAAGAATCAGGTTTCTAGCTGGGTACAGTGGTGCACACTGTAATCCTAACAACTACATGAAGCAGGAGGATCACAAATTCAAGGCCAGCATGGACAACTTAGTGATGAGTCTGGGGATATGGAGCAACCCTGGGTACAACTCACAGTAATTCTTGGGGAATGGGACTGCACCATGAATCTAGATAGGAAGATTTTGGGGGTGAGAATCTGACTAAAGAAAGACCAGCATAGATGGCTAGAGCAGAGATTTGTTTTCAACTGCACAGCTGGGGGCTCACAATGGAAGGTGTTTTCACACACCAGTGAGCCCTTGGTAGAAAGCCAATCATTTTCTTTTCATTGTATTTAAATTGAAGTGTGGCATGGAAAAACACACAAAACACATCTGGAGCTTCATGGATCATAAGTATTAACATTAGGGGACTAGTTAGATAAGTTCTGATAGATTTAAGTCTATACAACAGAATATCACACAGTTGCAAAAATGAGTGGAGAATTATTCTTGAAGCAATTTGAAAATGTTTCTAGATACAATGAGTAGAGGAAAAGGCATCTTGCAGAATATGAGAGAGAAAAGAGTAAGTGTCTATTATCCATTAGAAAGGCTCTGGAATGATGCTGTGCTGGGTATCCTTGACTTTTTTTCTCTCCAGCTTTAATCTTCAACTTTCCCTGCCCCCTCATCCCCTGTAAGCTAAATGTTGTGTTTTAGAGATGCCCTGTCCCAGTGGGCTGCCACTGGCAGACAGGAGGAAAAGCAGGAGATGGGGGTAGACAAGAATGTGGTAAGACTTATTTTCCAATCTTTTTTTTTTTTTTTTTTTTTTTGGCACTGTGGATTGAACCCAGGGGTGCTGTATCACTGAACTACAACACCAGCCCTTTTTATCTTTTGAGACAGGGTCTCCTAAGTTACTGAGTGTCTCACAAAGTTGCTGAAGATGACCTTGAACTTGGGATCCTTGTGCCTCAGCCTCCTGAGTCACTGGAATTCCAGGCAGGTACCAGCTCTTTTCCAGTCTTTCTCCTTGACTTAACTCAGCTCTACACTAATTTTAAAACTCTTTCTAGTTCCAATAATTGCTTCTTCAGCTTGCCCTATAAATAATATACAACTATAAACAATACAACCTAAACAACAATACAACTCCACCCTGATCCTGCTTTTGCCAGTCCTGGATGCTTAACCACGCACAAAACTTTGTAGACAGTCCCTCCATTAAACTCTCCTCAGCTCCTCCACTTGTGTTTGCCATCTATTTCCTGCTGAGTCCTCCACTGACATCCATATTGAGCTGATGGATTTCAGGGATCAAAAGGAGATTTTTCATTGTATACTGCTATATATCTTTTGGTTTCTGAATCATTTAAATCTATGTAATGTTTTTTTAAAACTTGAATTTTAAAATAATCCTACATTCATAGGAAGTTGCAAGACAAAAGTAGAGAGAAGGCCCTGTAGTCTTCAACAAGTCTTTCCTAACAATTATATTTTAAGGAGACTATGTAGGAAACAGTGTCAAAATAAGGAAACTGACACTGGTACTGTGTGTGTGTGTGTGTGTGTGTGTGTGTGTGTGTGTGTTTCTACGCCATTTTCATTTTATAGTAGGTGCAATCCAGTGCAATCAGAATACAAAACTATTCTATCCCCACAAAGACCTCCTTTGTGTGGCTCTTTGACAATCATATCTACCTTCTTTCCTTCCTAATCCCTTGCAATGTGTTTTGTATCTCTATGATTTGTCATTTGACTATGTTCAATGGAATTATGTGATACTTTGTGTTTTGAGATTGACTTTTCTCCCCTGAATACAATGCTCTTGAGACTCACCTAACTTGCTGCATGTGATAACTTTTTATTACTGTGTAGTTAGTACTACATGATATCAATGTACCCATTTATTTACCCTAACCAGAAGAATATGGGTTGTTTGCAGTTTGGGCTATTGTAGATAAACATTCTATGAACATTAATGCATGTTTTTATGGGTGGACATGAATTTTCATTTCTCTGGGATAAATGCCTTGGAGTCTGCCTCTACGTCATAAGCTAAGTGTGTTTAGTTCTTTAAGAAACTGCCTAAGCATTTTCCCTGAGTAGCTGTATCATTTTATATTCCCACTGGCAATGATGTATCCGAGATCCAGTTTCTCCTCTTCCTTGTCAGCATTTGGTATTATCACTATTTTTACTTTAGCTGTTATAATAGATGTATGACAACATCTCATCATGATTTTCATTTGCCTTTCCCTAATGTCTAATGTTGTTTATTTTTATTAATTAATTAATTTGTAGTATGGGGGATAGAACCCAGGGCCTCACATATGTCACACAAAAGCTCCACCACTGAGTCACATCCCCAGCCCCTCATTAAGTATTTGTTATGTGTTTATTTGCCATCCAAATATCTTCTTCAGTAAAAGGTCTCTTCCTGTCCTTTGCCCATTTTCTAACTGCATTCTTTGAACACACATTTGTGTGTGGCGGGGTAAGAGGCGGGTACTCAGGATGGAAACCAGAGCTTCCCTCATGCTAGGCAGGTGCTCTGTCACTGATTCACATCCTGCCTGAACATATACTTCTTAAAAGTTTATGGATTGACTTTGGAAATGTAAGTTTATTTTGTAAGCACAAGGGGAATATAACAAGGTTATTTAAAGATAGCGTGGGTGTATAAATGTAGACACAGGAGACAGAATGAGACTAAGACAAATAATGGCAATGTAGTGTCAAGATGTGAACACAAGAGAGAGAAAGATGGGAGGAGAAGAGGGGGTAAGGTGAAGAAGAAAAAGGAAAGGAGAGGGAAGAGAGAAACTAGTGCAGGAGCAGGGAGGAGACCGGGGTGGACAGAATAGGAATAAAGATGAAGGGAGAAGGGGCCATGCAGTGACTCCGAGGAGGAAGGTGAACTATGTCAAGGTTGAGAGCACCCCAGAAAACAAGGCCTCTGCCAGGGCTAGAAAATCTATCTAAGATGAATGGCAGGAGAGACTTTAGCTGTCTATATAAAGAAGATTTTGGTGGCTGGGGATCTAGCTCAGTGATAGAGTGCTTTCCTCACATGCACAAGGCCCTGGATTCATTCCCTGGCATCCCCCCCCCCCCACCACCACACACACCCCCAGAAAAAAAGAGGAAAGTTTTCGGCATTTTTAAATTGAATTGTAAACTGTGAAATGATGAAGACATTGACTCTCTTTAAACTAAATCTGAGGTGATTGATAGAGGTGAAGTCAAAAGGGCACAAGAGTCAAGGGATTTTTAAGTCCAGTTCTACAGAACCAGAGACTTCTGACCAGCTTGTTCATCTGTGATTGGGAAACTGAATCATTTCCCATCTCTCAGGAGTCCCATGCCAGGTGAGACCCTTACTAGGAAACACTTTACATCCGTTATAGTTTGGATATGAGGTGTCCCCCAAAAGCTCATGTGTAAGACAACGCAAGAAGGTTCAGAGGAAAAATGATTGGGTTGTGAGACTCTTAAACCAATCAGTGAATTAATCCCCTGATAGGGATTAACTGAGTAGCAATCGAAATGGTAGAGTGTGGCTGGAAGAGGTGGGAACTGGGGCATGGCTTTGGGTATGTATTTGTATCTGGCAAGTGCAGACCTCTCTCTCTGCTTGCTGATCTCTCTGCCACACAATTCTTCCATGATGTTCGGCCTCACCTCCAGCCCCCAAATGGAGCCGGCCTTCTATGGCCTAAGACCTTTGAAACTGTGAGCCTCTACGTAAACTTTTCCTCCTCTACAGGTGTTTTGGTCAGAACTTTTAGTCACAGTGGTGAAAACACTGACAAAAACATCCACAAGAAAAGTTGTGACTGATGTTGCTATTTTCACTTTGTGCTCCTTACATTAGAGTTAAGTTATATCCTCTATAAATGATACTGTAACACCACCACAGAACTGCAGAGTGTGAGGCCGAGAAAGGAGACACAGAGGCGGAGTTTGTGACCTAAGAGCCTGCACCAAGGAGCTCAGTGTTTGCCAAGAGCCAATTCTCAGCCTCTCTCCTCCTGCCAAGGCCACACTAGGAAGTGTGGGGATCATCCAGCACATGGAAAGGCAGTTCCTGGGGCAGTTTTTCCGCCTTCCGATTTTCCAGATTCCACCCTCTTCAATCCAATCAGACACAAAAAAGCCATTTTTCCTTCCCAAAACCACAATCCAATCAGACACAACTCAAAGCTACTTTTCCTTCCCAAAGCCATTACCCTCATCAAAATTCTAATCGCTTCACACCAGAACTTTTGCATCGGCCTCCAGCCCAGCAGCCCAGCAACCCAGCAGCCCAGAAGCCCAGCAGCCCAGCAGCCCAGCACTTCCCCTAGACCAGCTATTCTTGATTTTGCTATCTCAGCCAAGAGATGGCAAAATTTAATCAACTGGTTTAACTATTTTCGTTTCTAAGCTTTGAAGTCAGCCTTGAATCCTCTTATTCCTAATCATGGACACATTGTGGGTTTTGTGGGCCCTAGGCACCTTTGCTTTTGTGGGTCCTTTCCTCCACTAAAACACACACACACACACACACACACACACACACTAATATATTTAATAAATGTATAGGTATAAGGCTGAATATAATTGAGACTGGATATAGTTTATATGGTCATTATTATCATACTCAATCTTTTTCATTTTAAGATAAAATTAGAATTTTATTTATTTATTTTATTTATACTGGGGATAGAACATAAAGGCATTCTACTGCTGAGCTTTACATCTCCAGCCCACCCTTTTTTATTTATTTATTTATCTATCTATCTATTTATTTTGGTACTGGGGATTGAACCTAGGGCCTTGTGCTTGCGAGACAAGCACTCTACCAACTGAGCTATACCCCCAGCCCAGCCCTTTTTATTTTTTATTTTGAGGTTGAGTCTCACTATGTTACTGAGGCTGACTTTGAACTTGCAGTTTTCCTGCCTTCGCCTCTAGAATTGCTGAAATTACAGGGGTGTGCCACTTCCCTCTGGGAAAATTAGAACATTTTTATGAGATCCTGCAAGAATCCTGGGCTCTAGGCACCATGCCCAATGTGCATTAATAGGAAGTCAGGCCTGCTCCTGTCCCAATCCCACTATTCACTAAGATCCACAGCCTGTGAATCATGACTTTTAAATCTGACTGCTGCTTGCCATTGCAAGTCTTTTTGACCCTGCTTTCCCTAAAGAATGCTTTTACTCTAACTGGCCTGCCTATCATTCCTACCACCATTATTAGAGTTGCTTCTCTGAGTTTTGAACCTCATTCCCCAAAATATTTACTATTGTTTATATTTGTCATATGAAGCCCAATCCAATTTTTGTAGAGAGAACCCATGTGCATAGTAGAGACAGAAGACCATCAAGTAGATTTAGATAAGGTTAAATTCCAGCTTTTCACTGAACTAGTTACCTTTCTTCTCTGAGCTAAAGTCTCCTTATTTCTAAAATTGGGATTACAATCTCTTAGAATTGTCATGAGGATTACATGAGATAAAGTAAAAAACAAAAGAACCTGATCCAGTACCTGTATATAAACCTTGTTTCTTACTTTCCCTTCTCACTTTCTCTTAATTATGAGAAGCTTTCAGTGGTCTAGTTCCCTGTTACAACTCCTGTACCATAGGTTAATCCAGACTAGGCAGTTATTTTCTTTATTTATATATTAAATAAAGAGCTTTATTAGGATATTTAAGTGACAGGCTATATAAATTGTGCTTATTTAAAATGTACTATTTGATGAGTTTAATACATATATAAATCCATGAAACTATCACCATGATAAAGATCCAGAAACAGCCGGAGATTGTGGCCAATGCCTATAATCCCAGCCATTCAGGAGATTGAGGCAGGAGAAGTTCAAGGCCATCCTAGGCAACTTTGTGAGAACCTGTTTCAAAATGAAAAATAAAAAGGGCTGGGGATGTGGCTCAGTGGCTCCTGGATTCAATCCCCAGTACCAGAGGAAAACCAAAAAACACTGGATAAAACTACAACAACAGCACAACCCTGCTCTGTGTATTCTATCCAATTCCAATAGAACATCACAGTGATTGGAATACAATGGCGCAGGGTGACACTTCAAAAATGACTAGCTCAGGTAAAACTGAAAGCATTTAATACAATGACAGCTAAATAAAGATTTCTGCCCTCCTTGAATTATTTCATAGGTAGGCATCAGCAATCCAGCCAGTGTTGCAGATGAACTCCCTGAAATCAGACGCGCCCTGCCTGTGGCTTTAAAGTGCTAGCTGAATAATGGATGCTAATTTCCTTTTCCACTGGATTTTTGTGCATTCTGCTAAGCGACTCTGGTTTTCATTTTCCTAACACATTTTTCTTCCCTGAAGGCCCTTCAAATGTGTCTTGTTTTAATGGAAAATAGCTTAATACAATTTGCAGGAATTTGTTTCTCTCTGCTACAGACTGATTCTTCTTACCTCACCTTGATTTGTTAGGATGAATTTGGCCTCCTCTTACTGATAGGAGAGGGGGTAAGGACTTTCTCTGCAAATAATAAAGAGCAGGTGGTTTCATTTCTTAGATTTATTATAAAATTTGAGGAGAAAGGAAGAGATACCAGAGAGTTTCTGGAAGAGATTCACACACTTGGTGGGATGTGGGCTCTGGACACAGGCAAATATTTAAAACAAACCAAAGCTTTAAATAGAGACCATGGGGTCTGGCAGTATAGCTCAGTGGTAGAGCAATTGCCTAGCATGCATGAAGCCCTGGGACTGAATCCCAGAACTACAGAAAAAAATAGCATGCCACTACCCTCTTAACTTGGGACCATAGGCATTGATATATACATTTTATCTTAATACTAATATGAAATCAAATTGAACTCAGTGGTCGAGTGCCCCTGGGTTCAATCCTGGGTACCAAAAAAAAAAAAAAAAAAAAAAAAAGGAAAGAAGAAAGAAAGAAAGAAAGAAAGAAAGAAACCATACATGGTGGCACAGACATGGTGGGGCCCATGCTTGTAATCCCAGTGACTCAGGAGGCTGAGGCACAAGTTTGAAGTCAGCCTGGGCAACCTCCAGGAGGCTGAGGCAGGAGGATCACAAGTTTGAGGTGTAAAGGTAAAATTTCTAAGCTGATTCTAAGCTGCAGAGCCTGAGTTAAAGTGTAAAAGACCGGACATTGTGAAGTTTCTAAACTGCAGGGCTTGGGTTAAAAAGTAAAAGACCAAGTATTGTTACAATTCCTAAGAGGCCCCCAACCCCCGCAGTGGATAGTTCAGATCCTGAGACAGGATCTCAAGTATTAACATGCCCTGTATTTGAGGTAGGAGGGCAGCGAATTTACCAGACTTTAAATTTCAAAACAGTGAAGCAGCTAAAAGAGGCTGTAACAACCTATGGTCCTCAAGCACCCTTCACTGTAAGCTTGGTCGAATCCATTACCAACTTGAACATGACGCCAGCAGATTGGGCTAATATGTGTAAAGCTGTGCTAAATGGAGGACAATACCTGCTATGGAAGGTTGCCAATGAGGAATTTTGCAAGGAGACGGCTAGGCGAAATGCTGCAGTCTGGCTGGGCACAATTCAGGAGCCACTTGTCAAAAGAAACTAACTTTATTTTTAGAACCACACAAGATAAACAAAACAGCTCCTCAGGAAAAAACCCTCAGAGCCCAACTGCCACCACTGGCTTCCCACAAGCCACACACCTCAACAACCTCTTCCTCCCACAATCCTCCTGCTCTTGAGGCCGATTGGCTGGGTCGCATGGGCGGAGCCAAAAAAGTCCCCCAATGAGCAGCTCCGTGGTCTGAAAGGGCAGGGAAACAGCTCAATGAGCATCTCCACAGAGGAGCCAATCAGCTAGGTGTTGCTGGGGCCGCTGTGAGCCAATCATCAGCTGGCAGTCTGAAAGTTTGCTGGAGCCCCTTCGGCTGTGGCTCTCAACACTCTGCTACCCCCGGAACCTGTAATCCCGGTAGCTGTTAGGACAATACCCGAACTGCCCAGTAAATATTCTCACTGACTCCTCTGGTTGTCTAATAACCTGGGGTTCTGTGAAGCTGGCATGTAGACATCGCAGGACCTAAAACCAATCAGTTTAAATGTGCACCCCGCTTAGAAGTGACGGATCACCCCCGTCCGCCTGACCTCTGCTCTGGGCTCTGGGCTGCTCTCCTTTCTTGAGTGGGCACGGAGCCCCAGCATGCTGGTTCAATAAAACTTCCCCCTGCTTATTGCATGAGGCTGGTCTCTTGTGGTCTCTTTCTCCGACGCTTCGCCAGATCCTTACAGAGGTCAGCCTGGACAACCTCAAAGGGTAAGGCCCTGTCTCAAATTTTCAAAAAAGAGGTGGTGATGTAGCTCAGAGTTAGAGCAGTGTTTAGTATGCACCAGGCTCTGTGATCCATTCCCAGTATCACAAAAATAAATAAATAAATAAATAATAAGTATAAAGGAACCATACAATTCACCTTTCTTTTTTTTTCTTTTCTTTTTAGTGCTGGAACTTTGCTCATGTTAAGCAAGTGTTCTACTATTAAGAAACAGAGAGATGTGAATGGTGGGAAAGGAAATTAAGAGAATAATTCTGTAAAATGGGCCCACTGTGCTTTCTTTTTCAAGAAGCAATTTACCTGAAACCCTGACTGGCCTAAGGGGAGAGGTATGTCACATTCTTCAGCAAACTACCTATTAACTGCAGGAGAAATGCAGGCCCAAGATAATGTAAATTGGAGGAACCCAGAAGATTTTTGTAACCAGATCCTAAAACTCTAGAAGATAAGGATAGTTGGATAGTTCCTCCTAACCATGAAAATCTATAAGAATTTTACTGTTAAAAATCCAATTAGAGGGCTGGGGATGTGGCTCAAGTGGTAGCGCGCTCGTCTGGCATGCGTGCGGCCCGGGTTCGATCCTCAGCACCACATACAAACAAAGATGTTGTGTCTGCCAAAAACTAAGAAATAAAAATATTAAAATTTAAAAAAAAAAAAAAATCCAATTAGAGGGCTGGGGATATAGCTCAGTTGGTAGAGTGCTTGCCTAGCATGCACAAGACCCTGGGTTCAATTCCTAGCACCACACACACACACAAAAAGGAATTTTCTTTAAAAAAAAAAAAATTCAATTAGAGGGCTGGGGTTGTGGCTCAGTGGCAGAGTGCTTGCCTTGTATATGTAAGGCACTGGGTTTGATCCTCAGCACCACATAAAATAAATAAATAAACAAAATAAAGATTTTTTTTTAATTTTTTTTATTGGTTGTTCAAAATATTACAAATCTCTTGACATATCATATTTCATACATTATATTCAAGTGGATTATGAACTCCCATTTTCACCCCAAATACAGATTGCAGAATCACATTGGTTACACATCCACATATTTACATAATGCCCTATTAGTAACTGTTGTATTCTGCTACCTTTCCTATCCTCTACTATCCCCCCTCCCCTCCCCTCCCCTCCCATCTTCTCTCTCTATCCCATCTACTATAATTCATTTCCCTCCTTGTTTATTTTCCCCATTCCCCTCACAACCTCTTATATGTAATTTTGTATAACATTGAGGGTCTCCCTCCATTTCCATGCAATTTCCCTTTTCTCTCCCTTTCCCTCCCACCTCATGTCTCTGTTTAATGTTAATCTTTTCTTCCTGCTCTTTCTCCCTGCTCTGTTCTTAGTTGTTCTCCTTATATCAAAGAAGACATTTGGCATTTGTTTTTTAGGGATTGGCTAGCTTCATTTAGCATAATCTGCTCTAATGCCATCCATTGCCCTGGAAATTCAATGATTTTGTCATTTTTTAGTGCTGCGTAATACTCCATGGTGTATAAATGCCACATTTTTTTTTATCCATTCATCTATTGAAGGGCATCTGGATTGGTTCCACAGTCTAGCAATTGTGAATTGTGCTGCTATGAACATCGATGTGGCAGTATCTCTGTAGTAAGCTCTTTTAAGGTCTTCAGGGAATAGTCCGAGAAGGGCGATAGCTGGGTCAAATGGTGGTTCCATTCCCAGCTTTCCCAGGAATCTCCATACTGCTTTCCATATTGGCCTCACCATTTTGCAGTCCCACCAGCAATGTATAAGAGTACCCTTTTCCCCACATCCTCGCCAGCACTTGTTGCTGTTTGACTTCCTAATGGCTGCCAATCTTACTGGAGTGAGATGGTATCTTAGGGTGGTTTTGATTTGCATTTCTCTGACTGCTAGAGATGGTGAGCATTTTTTCATGTACTTGTTGATTGACTGTATGTCCTCCTCTGAGAAGTGTCTGTTCAGGTCCTTGGCCCATTTGTTGATTGGGTTATTTGTTTTCTTATTGTCTAATTTTTTGAGTTCTTTGTATATTCTGGATATTAGGGCTCTGTCTGAAGTGTGAGGAGTAAATACAAAATAAAGATATTTTTAAAAAAAGAATCCAATTAGAACCAGTCAGCAGGGACCAAGGTGACCTTGAGTTGCTATGGCAGTGGGGACTTGTCACTCTACTGTCAGTCAAGAGATACATCTGGGTGGGACTCTCTGGAAACTTCTCTGGGATCCCCAATAAAACTGGAGTGCAGGGAAGGCACCCCATCCCTCTCCGCCTTGAGGGTGTCCCCTTCCCCTTTTCCTATCCCTTCAATGAACTCATTCCTGTTCCCTCAGTGACATGTCTGAAATCTCTCTGACTTGATAGCAGGAATTGGGGTTTGAAGAAGGGTCTTCACAGCCTTTTTTTTTTTTTTTTTAATAGTTATTTTTTAGTTTTCGGCGGACACAACATCTTTGTTTGTATGTGGTGCTGAGGATCCAACCCGGACCGCATGCATGCCAGGCGAGCACGCTACCGCTTGAGCCACATCCCCAGCCCCTGTCTCAGCTTCTTGAAAGGCCCTGGCTCCATAACAATACCACTGGGTACTAACAGTTTTTTGTTTATCATTATATTGTGAGATTCAGCAGCATCATTGTGTACAAAACCAGGGTGTTTTTTTTTTTTAATATTTTTTAGTTGTTGATGAAGCTTTATTTTTTATTTATTCATTTACATGTGGTGCTGAGAATCAAACCCAGTACCTCTCCCATGCTAGGCAAGCACTCTACCACTGAGCTACAACCCAGCCCCCAAACCAGTTTCTTTTTATTGCTGAGTAGTAGTCTATTTCATTTTATATCATTTCAATGTCTTTGAACAAATTTAACAAAATGCAAGTGAATATTTAACAAATTTCATTCAGATATAAATCACTGAATATCCTCTTACCAAAACACAGTCTCCTCCTATGCATCTCCAAAGGCAGTTCTGAAAATGTCTGTTCTTCTCTATTATAGCAACACCTAGTGGCTTAAGCAAGATCCGAGACTGGAGGTGTACATTTACAACTTGGAACACACTGACTTGTTTTAGAAGACCTCAGAGAACATCTAGACATGTGTTAGAACCAACACTGTCTAGACCTCACCTAAAATCATTTAAATCAGAGTCTTTGGAGAGTGGGTCCAAGACTGATAGGTTATAAAATCTACCCACATGATTTTAATGTGCTGTGAAGGCTAAATACTGCTAATCTGGACCAGTGGTTGGTTTGCCCAAGATCAGATTGACCTGGAGGGCTTCTTCAAAGGCAGATGGCTGGGCTCCACCCTGGAGTGTGTTTCAGCAGGCCTGGAGCAGAACCCAAGAATCTGCAAGTCTAACAAGTTCTCAGTGATAGTAATGCAGCTCCCCTGGGAAGCACATCATGAGAACCACTGATCTAGACCAACTCTGTTATTTTATGTAAGAAAAGACTGCAGGCAGACAGCTGAAGTAATTTGCTGGAGTCTCCGAGTAAGTTAGTGACAAAGTTATAATTAGCACAGAGGCCTCACAATCACTTTCTTCTCATCTGATAGTTTCAAAACTGCATATTGCTGAGTGTAATGTCATCCGAAGCTGTGTTAACTGAGCACTTTCCCCCAACAAAAATAGACAAAACGAGGAAATGCTCAAAGGGCTGGGTGAGGTAACTCTTTTTCATAAATCTACTTGCAAAAACATAAGCACCTGGAGGATGTGGAAGCCGATCATACACAAGGGACAGGAAACAGGGGCTGTTCCTTTGGGCAGCCTGAATGCTAGTCCCTGCTCACGAAGGGGTACATCTGCCCTAGCATCTCTCTTTCCTGTCACTCTCCAAAGACTTGGCCCCTGGAAACCATCTGGCCCAGGTGGACACAAGGCACCTGGTCAGGAGACACCTTGGCCAATAGTCTCTTTGAGATCTTTCTCAGAACACAGGATTTATGCTGCCTTATTGTCTTTCACTATGGCTCCTAAACCTCTCACACTTGTCTCTTACGATAGGATTTCCCCCAAATTTGGCTGCCTTGTCCCTGAGAGCTGGGGCCCACCCACACTGGATATTTAGATAGCTCTGTGCCTGTGGGCCTGTAGGACAGTGACTGTGGGCTAGGTGTGAGCTCATCCTCCCAGCTGTGCAGTATGACATAATGCAGGGACAGCATGGACCTTGTCTGGCTGAGCCATTGTGGCCTTCCCCAGTTGATTTCTAAAGTGGATCAACATGTATCACTGGCAGGAGAGCCTTCTCGACAGGGCTGGAAATTCCGTATTTTAAATTCACATCACAGGTGACTTTAATGTAGACCTGTTACCCTTGGGATGTCCAGTCCTGAACAAAGAATTGAAGGAGACACAGAAGAGAAACAGAATACAGATTTACTGAAGGTGAAGATAGCACTCTGTTAGGTAAAATGGAGGGGGCCAAGTGAGAGAGAGGCTCAAGGCTCCCACATCTGGAAACTCTGAAAGGTCTGATTGAAGATCTTATCCCATTTTCTCACGTTGGTTACTTTATGGATTCCTAATTGGAATATTTTCCAAACCCCTCTCTCTGCCATCTTGGTGTCCCTGAACTCTTACCTAACAGATGCAGGTCTGGGGACCACTGCCAATATCACGTTGGACATTTACCTAATAATCATTTGCCTATTAGTTGCAGGTTTCCTTGGTGGGGGGCGGGGGATGGGATTCATGGTATTACAATTTCCATAATGTCTACTTCGGAGAAATATAGAAAATATTTTCAACTCAGGATTTAAGCAGGAACTGATTCCTTCTATCAAATGGGACTAGAGAGAAATGAAACTGTCAGCCAGACTGCAGGTGCAGAGCATTCACATATGTTTTTAAAGTTTTCTGTAGAAAATAACATCAGTTTGCATCAGTTGATGCATTCTTTAATTCTTAAACTCATTCTTTAATAAGGATATAAGCAGAGTTAGGGATTGAGACAAAGTTGGCCAGTCCAGTGGTAAACAATGCCAACCAGGGAAAAAAACAAAAATGAAAAACAAAAAGAGGATCTAAATGGACCAAAATAGGCCTTGCAACTAAAATGTTTAGTTACAGCACCATTTTTTAAAAAATATTTATTTCTTGGTATAGATGGACACAACACCTTTATTTTTATGTGGTGTTGAGGATCGAACCCGGTCCTGCCCATGCTAAACAAGTGCTCTACCGCTGAGCCACAATCCCAGCCCATAGCACCCTTTTTAAAGAAAGAATCAGAGTCTGATACTGGAATTCATCTTATCTGCTTCCTATACAGTTTCTATGATTGAAGTTAGGTTTGTTTCCTTCATGCAGTCCCTGGTTGACCACTCACTCCAGGCATGTTTACACACACACACACACACACACACACACACACACACACACTTCTTGGTATCCCACTTTGATTAAAAGATATGAGACGCTGGGTTCAATCCTCATCACCACATTAAAAAAATAAAAAATAAAAAAAAGATAATGAAAGCTATTTTTTTACATTCTGAGAGAATGTCACTCTCCTTTCCTCCCCGTAATCATATATCATGTTGGATAGCCCCACAATATATCTACCACAGAAGTAAACAACCAAATATTTTTATACACACACACACACATTTGGTAAAGCCCAGGGGCCCTTTACCACTGAGCTACATAACTAGTCCTTGTTCTACTTTGAGACAAGTTTCTGAGACTAGCCTTGAACTTGAGATCCTTTTGTTTTAGCCTCCTGAATCACTGGGATTACAGGCATGCATCACCATGTCCAGCTAAAAGTAACAAAACTTCTTAACGTTCATACTAACCTATCCATCAAGGCAATGTGTCAGATTATATGCGTTCTCTGTCTTTGACTAAAAATCTTTTCTTTCCCTCTTACTACTGGGGATGGAACCCAGAGCTTCACACATGCTTGGAGCCCTACCATTGAGTTACATACCTAGCCCCTAAAAATCTTCTTAAACAATCAAAACTGCACATGTGTCAAGCATGGTGGTGCATGCCTATAAGCCCAGGGGCTCAGGAGGCCAAGTCAGCAGGATTGAAAGTTCAAGGCCAAACTCAGCAATTTAGGAAGGCCCTAAGCAACTTAGCGAGATCCTGTCTCAAAATAAAAAGAGCTGGAGATGTGGCTCAATGATTAAGTGCTCCTGGGTTCAATCCCTGTAACAAACAAAAACCCCCAAAACAAACAAACAAAAACACGCAAAAAATTGCATTCGTTATGGTTGCTCTTTTTTTGAAAACCATGCAGCATGGCTCTTGAGGAGGGGGCAGGGGATAGTCTGTTAGGCTTCAAGTTTCTATCCATAGGAATATGGCTCCATGTGAAAAATCTTTTTTTTTTTTTTTTTTTTTGGTATTAGGGATTGAACCCAGGGGTGCTTTTACCACTGAACTACATCCTCAGCTCTTTTTATTTTTTATTTTGAGACAGGGTCTAAGTTACTCACAGCCTTGCTAAATTGCTGAGACTGACCTCAAATTTGCAATCCTCCTTCCTTAGCCTTCTGAGTTTCTGGGATTATAGGCATAAACCGTCATGCCTGGCTGTGAAGACATTTTTTATAGATATATAACAAGACATAGACAGGCAAAAAATATTTCCAGGTCATACCTGATGAAGGATTTGTGTCTAGAATATCTATAGATAATTATTACAACTCATTCTTAAATATGGGCAAAATGTCTGAATGTATATTTCACTGAAGATACATCATTGGATGGTAGACACATGGAAATATGCCAAATCAACACTATGAGAAATAGAATTATACAAGTTAAGGCTGGGTTGGTGGCGCACGCCTGTAATCCCAGTGGCTCCAGGAGGCAGAGGCAGGAGGATCTTGAGTTCAAATCCAGCCTCAGCAATTTAGCAAGGCGCTAAGCAACTCAGTGAGACTCTGTCTCTAATAAAATACAAAATAGGGCTGGGGATGTGGCTCAGTGGTCAAATGCCCATGAGTTCAATCCCCCAAAAAAGAAATATACAAAACCACAATGAGACTTCACATACTCACGGGAATGGCAATAATCAAAATGGAGTGGCAGTTCTAAGCGTTAATAAGGTTCTACTTCTTTGTGTGGAACCACTACAGAGCTGGTAGGATTATATAAAGGTGCAGCATCTATTTATCATACAATTTACTATCTTATTCTCTGGGAGATATATTAGGAAAAAAGAAAACATATCCACATAGAAATTACACATGCGAATGTTCATTGCAGTATTTTCATGATAGCTCAATGTAGGAAAAAAACCCCATATTTGAGAAGGTAAACAAAATTAATGTCCATTCAATGTAATACTATTCAAAACAAAATATAAAAAGGAATGATGAATTTTGGTACGTATTATAAAATAGATGTGCCTCAAACATGTAAGTTAGGTGAAAGATGCAAAGACACATTTCATTTATATATGAAGTTCATTCGTTTATTTATTTATTTATTTGGTGTAGGTGGACATATACCTCTATTTTTATGTGATGCTGAGTATCGAACCCACTGCCTCCCAAGTGCTAGGCAAGCGCTCTGCCACTAAGCCATGACTCCAGTCCTCATTACAGTTTTTATATTGTTAATGTACATGTTAAATTTTCTTCCATTTTCAGCACTTATCAAGTCCTGAATAGAGTTGGGTATTTTTTTTCTAATTGGTGCAATATAATTATACATAATAGTGGGATTCATTGTTACATCCATGTACTCACACATGATATAATAGAAAAAATTTATAAACATAAAAAGGAGATGCATTGTTTAGGGCTGGGGATTAGGGATAGGGAATCACAACAAATGGTTGTGAGGAATACTTCAGCGCTTCATAATGGTGATAATTATACAATTCTGTAAATTAGCCAAATCACTAAATTATACACTTAAAATGGGTGAATTTTATGCTATGTGAGTTATACCTTAATAAACATTTAAGACACATAGAAACATACATTGTAGAAAAAGTTTTTTATGGTGCTTTACAGAATTGACAGCACAACGAAGGCTGGTATTTTTTATCAGTGGCTTCAAACCTTTCCACAGGTTAGGTTACTCAGTTAACCCAGAGTCCCTTCTTTTCTTTTTTTGGTACCGGGGACTGAACTCAGGGACACTAAACCACTGAACCACATCCCCAGCCCTTTTTAAAAATATTTTATTTAGAGATAGAGTCTCACTGAGTTGCTTAGTGTCTAGACATTGCTGAGGCTGGCTTTGAACTCGTGATCCTCCTGTCTCAGCCTTCTGAATTGCTGGGATTACAGGCATGCACCACCATGCCAGGCCATCTCTGTAGTTTACAGTTGGGAAAAATATGACTTATTTTTGGACTATAACTATGTCTCAAGTTTGGGCTAAACATACTTGATGAGAGGATTGTAGAAGATACCTCTGACTGGAAAACAAACAGAAAACTTGACTGGTCAGATGTTTGTCCAAACATATTCACAGAACTGGGTGCGGTGTCACACACCTGCAATCCTGGTGGCTCAGGAGACTGAGGCAGGAAGATCCTGAGTTCAAAGCCGGCCTCACCAAAAGCAAGGCACTAAGCAACTCAGTGAGACCCTAACTCTAAATAAAATACAAAATGGGGCTGGGGATATGACTCAGTGGTCAAGTGCCCCTGAGTTCAATCTCTAGTACCCGAAAAAGAAAAAAATTTAAGAAGCTGTTTATGGATTACTATTTGTCTCCATTCTGTCCCCCAGGTCACATTTCAGTGGTACCTGGCCTGGTCACGCCACATCTACCCAGCAGACCTCCTATGACCCTGCAGAGGCAGTGTGCCTCTTGCATGGTTTCCTTCTGCTGGGATTTTCGTTTTCTGTAGGATATCCTCTCAAAATTTATGGACAGTAGTGTAGCATCATTAAGTATTTCAGCACTCCCAGGGGAGGCTTTCCCGAACATAAATCAGTCACTGAACAGGATCTGAAATGTACACATTTGTTTCCAATTTATAAGAAATGCTTGTTTCAGTAAGTCTCGTTTTTGTCACTGCCCACTGGCAGAGACTCACATTGCACCTGTCTTGTGTCAGCTGGAGGCCACAAGTGCTGTCACAGCAACAAACACAGGAGAAACTCCCTTTTAAACAGTGTTCAGTTACACTTCCAACTAGTGTGCTCAGTATGCTTTTGGGTGAAGTAAATAAATACACTATTCTTCCTGTGTTTCCAGACTTTCTGGGCACTCTCTACTGTATTAATTATACTTTTTTTCCCCCTCCACAGCAACAACTGGACCTATTGCAATAGAGTACCAGAAAACATAATGAGTATACTGCTGCAAGGTAAATGAAACAGCTTAAAAAACATTTTTATCTTACATTTCCTGACTTGGCGGACATGTTGTAATATCCTCTGCTGAGGGACGTCAGTGTTGTCCTATAGTAGCACATCTTTTCTAACCTCAGCTGGTCCTGGCAATTTCCCCAGGGCCAATTCATTTCCTGTATTATTTAGGTCATTGTTCCCATGCTCCCATGATTTTTCTTAATAACGGTAAAAGAAATAAACAACTCTAACAGACTTAACATTCCACAAATAAGTAAATTAAATAAGTAAATTCTGTAAATTAAGTAAATAAAAGGTGAAATAGATAAAATCATACTCAATTATGCAAAATTTGTTACTTAAGTATGCAAATTTATAAATTAAAGTTCAGTGTAAGGGACTATGATTTTCTAATTCACTTTCCATTTTTAGTTCAGTGTGTAGTTTTTTTTTGCATTGGGGATAAACCTAGGGGCACTTTACCACTCTACTTTTTATTCTTTATTTGGGGACCGGGTCTTGTTAAGATGTGGAGGTTAGTCTCAAACTAGCAATCATCCTGCCTCAAGTCTACAGAGTTGCTGGGATTATAAGTGCATGCTACTGTCCCTGGCTCTAAATAGAAATTTTTTGGTTATTTGCTTTACTGAAGTTTCTGCCTGTACATACATAACTAGTAATTGTTACCAATATGGCCTTTGTTTTGACAAAGAAATGAACTGTGACTGAAGGTGTAGCTGCATAGTGGAGCACTCGCCTAGCATGTGTAAGGCCCTAGGTTCAATCTGCAGTATTGCAATAAACAGACAGATAGATAGACAGATAAACAACCATTGCTCAGTGCAGTGGCACATGCCTGTAAGCCTACAATCCCAGCAACTCAGTGAGATCCTGTCTCAAAATAATAAAAAAGGGCTGTGGGTATAGCTCAGGGATAGAGTATCCTGGGTTCAATCCTCTATACTGCCAATGAAACAAAAAAGGAAATGAAAAGTTGAAAAGTGTTATAGTCAGAAATATTTTTTCTAAGCTTGATAGTGTACGTGCATTTATGAACAGTGTTACTATATCTCTTAAATATCATAAATAGCCAATAATAAATTGGACACAGTTTAATCCCCAGTACCCCCTCCCCCCCAAAAAAGCTAATAATAAGCCTGACATTTCCTGTATAACATTTCATTGGAGGGATCTGCTTCATCTTTCAGTGTAACAGGAATTCTTTATCAAGGTTTCTTTCTTCTATCCAAGAATTTAGTTTACCTGCTTCCCATGTCCATAAAATCTCCTAGAATAACTTGAAATGAAATGTCTAAGCCAAAATTAACAAAGCAATGTTTCCTATGTGAAATACAAATAAAAAATAAAAAGGACTGGAGATGTAGCTCAGTGGTAGAGCACAACTGGGTTCAATCCCTTACTGCAGGGAAAAAAAAATGTCATATTTGGGGAGGTATAATTTTTGCCATACGTATAATGGTAATGGCTAACAGAATTGTGAGACTCACTGTTAGAGAACTCAGTAAGCACTCCCAACATAACTCCCAACATAAATTTCCAATAAAATTTGTGAAAAACAGTCCTACAACATTCAATATTTCTGACAAATATAAACAAAATGAGTGATAAAAATTTTGTCATAATTATAGGATATATATATATAGTCTTTATTAAAAATATAGCTTTTGAGCCAGATGTAGTTGTGCATGTTTGTAATCCAAGCTACTTGGGAGGATGAGGCAAAAGGATCACAAGTTCAAGGCCAGCCTCAGTAACTTTGCAAGGCCCTAAGCAACTTAGTAATGTTTTGCTAAATTGCTGAGGCTGGCCTTGAATTTGTGATCTTCCTGCCTCAGACTCTCAAACTTCTGGGATTACAGGTGTGCAGGACTGTGTTGAATTTTACAGCAGTCTAAACTACTAGAAACAGCCGAATGATTCAGAAAACGTAAATCTTAATGAGAAACTCTTTGCTGTCTATTTTATCCCAACAGGCTTTTCTAGGACTTTCCCTATTTGCAGGATTTCCTGGGGAAGGAATATATATATATTCATTCCCCTTATGTTTGAGCCTGGCAACATTAAAATGCATAGAATAGACTAACAATATCCTCAAATACTTTAATCATGTGTCATATGTAACCCCCACATGATGTTAAAATTTTTCCTGCATAAAGTATGTAATAAGCCTACACATAATATAAACTGGATTCAACATGTTCCATATATAAATATTTTTAAATTTGGCAAATTGTGAATATATTCATCCATATTTCTGAATCTGCAACAATAATTTATATGTGAAATAAGAATGCTTAAAATTTGCAGAATATCTACCATGTATCAATATTGCTTTTAACCCTTAAACATTACAAAGTTGCTATTATAACATTTCACAGAAATAAAATGAAATACAACTCATAGATAAACAAAAGGCAAACCTAAAGTTATTTGCCCAAAGGACCTATTTGAACCTAGATTTTTCTAGTTCAAAAGGTATCTCAGAGGGCTGGGGTTGTGGCTCAGTGGTAGAGCACTTGCCAGCATGTGTGAGGCCCTGGGTTCGATCCTTAGCACCACATAAAAATAAATAATAAAGGTACTGTGTCCAACTACAACTAAAAAATAAACATTAAAAAGGGGGGAGGGTTTCTTCTACCCACCACATCTTGCCACCTCTCTGTATTTGCTGCTTTTTACACAGATGGAATTGTTCCTCCCATCAAACTTGTATAGTGGGTTGAATTTGAAATTAAGAAGAAAGCTCAGCAGATTCTGATGATTTAAGCTCAGACAGCCAATACATTACAGAGCTGATTTGAATACCCTTCTCTAATTCCAGTTTTATTTTTCCTGATCTTTGATGAGGATTCTTCTGTGTCACCTGTTTCTAACTTGACTTGGTGGTCTTTTTCATTTAAAAATTCTATATAATATTTTTTCCTTGGCTACTGTTAAATTCCTATGATTCAGAAAACATGTATCTTATGAGAAACTCTTTGCTAGTCTATTTTATCCCAACAGGTAGGACTCAAGTGCCTTCAAATTTTACAAAAACCAAAATAAAATTTAACCTATCAAAATCAGGTGTTTATCTTACATGACACATCTCCCAAGATCACATTAGATTCATGGCCAATATCACCCCCTTCCACCTGTATTGCCATTGCCCCACCCACTTTCTTTCTTTCTTTTTTTTTGTGGAAATGTAACTTTATTCCCTTAGAAAACTGCTCTGTGTTTTTTGAATTAATTTTTTAAAATTTATATGACAGAATACATTACAATTCATATTACACATATAGAACACAATTTTTCATATTGCTGGTTGTATTCACAACAATTCGTGTCTTTTGTTTTAAAGAGAGAGAGAATTTATATATATATATATATATATATATATATATATATATATATATATATATATATATATATATTTTTTTTTTTAGTTTTCGGCAGACACAACAAACATCTTTTGTTTGTATATGGTGCTGAGGATCGAACCCGGGCCGAACGCATGCCAGGCGAGCGAGCTACTGCTTGAGCCACATCCCCAGCCCAATTCGTGTCTTTATACACATACTTTGGATAATGATGACCATCACGTTCCCCAACCCACTTTCTTTTCACTTCTTTTGTACATGCTTATTTAGATAGCAGTGGCCTGCCTGGTACCTTGCCCAAAATTCTTGTATGACTTTTTTTTTTTAATGTTTTATTCTTCTTTTTTGAGAATTTAATCAGTAAACATGTTTGATTTTCTCTTGCATCTTGGGATTTTAAAGAACTTTTGCCATGACAATGTCAAAGTGTGCTGAATATTTTGATTTTTTTTAATATTTATTTTTTAGTTTTACGTGGACACAATATCTTTATTTTTTTTATGTGGTGACGAGAATCGAACCCAGTGCCTCACACATGCTAGGCAAGCATGCTACCACTTGAGTCACATCCCCAGTCCCTCTTGTATGACTCTTGATATCCTTATATAGAATTTCAGCATCAAAATAATTTCTCCCTCCTTCTCTCTACTCTCATCACCAATTAAACCTTTCATTGTTAAAGGAATCTCTCTCTTGCTTAATTAAGAGAAAGTTCATCAAAGCCCTTACAGACCCTTGTGTCTTGGCAAGGGCCCTGGCTGAGTCACAACATGGAAGTGAAATGAGAAGGAACTGGCTGTGTTTAGAAGCGACCAATAGTGAGTGATCTAGATTTCCAACAATCCGTTCCTTGCCACAAGTCACTCTGGTGAGAACTATATCAACTTCTTGCAAGAGCTGACCCAATTACCTTGCACTGGGTCCTACCTTTTAAAGATTCTGCCACTTTAACAACACTACAATGTGGACTAAGTTTTCAGCACATAAACCTTTGGGTGATACACTCAAGGCACATCCAAGCCATAGTAGTTCTCAAGTTAACTAGGACTAATATGTCAAAGAAAAGAGAGAAAATAGGCAAAGATGAAATATTTCAATTATAAAGCTATTAAAAAAACAAAAATAAAAACAGACAGACTACTGGGCACAGTGGTTCAGCCCTATAATCCCAATGACTAAGGAGGCTGAAGCAGGAGGATCACAAGTTCAAGGCCATCCTTGGCAACACAGCAAGACCCTAAGCAACTTAGTGGAACCATGTTTCAAATTAAAAAAAGTAAAAAGGTCTAGGGACATGGCTCAGTGGTAAAGTGTCCCTGGGTTCAATCCCCAGTAGCTCCCCCTGCCCTCCGCACACTTTAGAACTATACAATTCAGTGTCTGATATTAAGAACTTATCACATAGGTTTGAAAGTAAATTGTACACATTAATTCTATTTCTCTAGAAGATAAGATTCATGAACGCAAAAATGGCAAATAGAAAATACACCAGCTACAGCCCAGAGAAGAGAAAATGAATGCACAAAAGAAAGCAGGGAAGACAGACACTGGAGACAAGCAAAAAGGTCTACCAGTATGTGTAACTGAAGTCTCAGAAGGGGAAAGAATAGAAACAACAGACTTTGGACAAACAATAGTTGACAATTTTTTAAGTCATATATATATTTAATTATAGTGGACACAATACCTTTATTTTATTTATCTATACATGGTGCTGAGGATCGAACCCAGTGCCTCACATATTTGAGGCAAGTGCTCTGCTATTGAGCCACATTAAAGACACTCACCAACAGATTTCAGAAACTAAGAAAGCCAGGCTGAGGCTGTGGCATAGTGGTAACGCACTTGCCTGGAATGTGTGAGGCACTGGGTTTGATCCTCAGCACCACTTATAAGTAAATAAAAAGATAAAGGTCCATTGACAACTAAAAAAAAATATTAAAAGAAAAACCTAAGAAAACCTTACATAGGACAAATACGAGTCATTCAAATGGCTGAAAACCAAATACAAAGGGGGAAAAAAAAAATCTTTTAAAAGCAGGCTTCCATGGTGTGGCCTTCCATCACTTCTCTGACTTAATCTCTTGGGACTAACTTAATCACTCCCTTCCTTGAACACATCAACCACAGTCTTCCTTTAGAGCTCTTGCAGCCATGGTTTCCTCTGCCTGGAACATTCTTCCCATCTTTTGAAGATTTTGTACAAATGATGTTTTTTTCACTGAGGCCTAAATTTAAAAGCACATCCCATCCCCCACCCACTCTTGCACCTCAACCCTGGTCCATCACACCCTCAGGCTCCCAATCACCCTCTATGACTCACTTTTCCCATAGCCCTTTTCACCTACTAACACATAACCTGCTTACTTTATTTAATGTCTATCTCCATCCAAATGTTATCTCTGCAAGGACAGAGATCTTTGTTTTGTTCACTGTTGTATCCCTACTATCTTCAACGGTGCCATGCACACACTTCAATGATTATCTATTAGTGTTAGGTATTATTGTATTATTATTACAGAAATTTTAGTCACCAAATAACCTATCATGCCATGCAGGCTAATATGCTCTACCTTTAGAAAAGTCTTTGGCATTTAGGCTGGCCTATCTGGTGTCTGGAGTGAAATCTTTGGCTAGGTCTCTGAGGGCACCTGGTCTCTGAGGGTCCTGGAGTTGAGTAAAGAGTAGCGACACACTTTGGGGAATGGCAGAGTGCTCTCATGGGAATGCAGTGTGTCCAGCAAATTCTAGATAGACAGAGCTGTGCAGAGCTGGGCAACAGAACTCGGGCTCCAGCAATGCCTCATTCTCTTTGGTATCAGTGTAAGTTAAGCAGGGTACATTTTAGCTTAAAGTCACTTTTGTCTCAACCAATAGATAGATCCCTCCTTCTGACCCAAATTGTGGGGAACATTTGGTCTTATTTCCACCCAGGACTGCTCTTCTATCAGTAAGTTCTTCAAAATCTACAGGTGTGTATCTCCAAAATAAAAATTGGTCCGGCTTCTGTAGAAGCAGGTAGTGCTCTTGAGTGAAAAATTTAAATAATAATTATGAAGTCTTGAAATACATGCTAACCCAGACCTTTCTCAAAAAAAAAAAAAAAAAAGAAAAAAAGAAAAAAGTCTTTGGCATGTGACAAAGGAGTTGTACAATGCAGTAGTTGAAAAGCAGACTCTGCAGCTCAGGAGACTGAGGCAGGAGGATTGTGAGTTCAAAGACAGCCTCAGCAAAGCGAGGCACTAAACAACTCAGTGAGACCCTGTCTGTAAATAAAATGCAAAATAGAGATGGGGATGTGGCTCACTGGTGGAGCCCCCTGAATTTAATCCCTGGTACCCACCCCTGGGGGGGAGAAAAAAAAGTAGACTCTGAAACCAGTGAACATGATTCTGAATCCTGGTTCTATCACTTCAGCTATATGACTTGGTAGAAATTCATCTTTCTGTGCTTTGTTTCCATGAAGTTGGTAGTAGCATTAAATGTGTTGATAGATGCAAGATGCTTAGAATCTATGAATACTATATATTTGGTATTCTAATTATTGCTACTATGTGATTAGTTGTGATTTAATCAGAATTGTTGTACAGAGCAAAGGTAAACAATGAATTTTTTTTGATATATTAACTAACCTAGTTGTCATAGCACACAATGGGTTCTATAAAACAAGTCTTACCAAATTTGCTGTTATCAGCTGGAATTCGTTTTACTGCCAATAACAGATTTCTGATTAGTAACAGCTTATACAAATAGGCACTTATTTACAAGAATTCACAAGGATTCATTATGTCAGCAGCTTAAAAACATCAGGGCTCTGGACTGCTGTCTCTGCAGCTCAACTTCCTCTTTAGGGTTACAAGTTCTAGACATCATGTCTTCTCACAACCACATTTAGACAGGAAGAACATGGTAGAAAAAAACGTTTTCTTTTTGCCAGCAAGACTAATCTTTCCTAGAATCTCCCAGTGGAGCTGGCTAGCACCAGTTACAAGAGAAGCTAAGAGAGAACATGACAATAGAGTATGGTATTATGGTAGCTAAAAAGCAGCAGATGGGATGAAAATGGCTTTTTGGCACATGCAACCAATTGCATGCAGTAGCTGATGATCAGAATCACCTAAGGACTTGGAGAGAAAATATGGGGCTATAATTCAGACAAAGGAATCACAATAACCCAGGAATAAGATTTTTCTTAAAAGCCCATCATATGAATTTAATGATGAGAATTCAGAACTTCTGTAATAAAGTACTGTAATATTTTAGAATATGTGATGCTAAAATATTAAGGAGGGATAAGCTAATTCACTATATTAAACTGATTCATTATGTTAAAATAAAACAAGGTCTTCATTTTGTTTTTATGTGCTGAGTTCCAAAAAAAAAAAAAAAAACAGTTTTGAGGTTAGAATAATTCTTAAAGAAATATAAAGGAAGTTAATATAACAAAGTCTGTTTACAAAACAAAGCAAAAGCCAGGTGTGATGGGGCAAACACATAATCCCAGGAGCAGGAGGCTGAGGCAGGGAGATGGAAAATTCAAGGCCAGCTTCAGCAACCAAACAAGGCTGTAATCAATTTAGCAAAGATAACGTCTCAAAATTAAAAAAAAAAAAAAAAAAAAAAAGGCTTGGGATTTGTCTCAGTGGTTAAGTGCCCCTGGGCTCAATCTCTAGCACCAGGGGAATAAAACAAAGGGAACAAAACACAACAAATTTTCTTACTATTAAAGAATAAAATGCAGCTATTGATATATGTTACTAGGTGATGCTCTGAGGAATTACAAGCATTCACATGGGAAAGAATTTATGCTAATCGAATCATAAGTTAGTTGGCTCTTTAATCACAAAAGTTAAATAAATCTATATATAAAAAGGGATGAAAATATATAGATACCAAAATAAATTTATATAAAAAGGAAAGCCACACAAGTTAATAAAGAGAGAAACTTTTGTGAGACTAGAAGCTTAGAATATTGAGATATCTAAATCATGAACATGATATTTCTATTTATTTATTTTGTCCTGGGAATTGAATCCAGGGATGTGTAACCATTGAGCCACATCCCCTACCCTTTTCATAGTTGCTGATGCTGACCTTGAGGCTGAACTTGGAACTCATGATCCTCCTGCCTTAGCCTCCTGAGCTTCATTTATTTTTGTCTGTTTTCTTCAAAATCTTTTTTCTTTTAGTTGTAATTCAACACAATCTTTATTTATTTATTTTTATATGGTGCTGGGGCTCGAACCCAGTGCCTTGCCCATGCTAGGTGGGTGCTCTACCGCTGAGTCACAACCCCAGCTCCTCTTTATTTAATATCTTGATAAGATTTTATATTTTGGTTGACAGTACTTGAGGACTTTATATTTATTCCTAGGTAACATTTTTTGACGCAACCGAGATGTTATCTGTATATTTACTTTCTTTACAACAAAATAAATTGATATTATACCCTAATTCAGTATACCTTTTAAAAAATAACATTATTATACTTAACAAAGTTATTTCTTAGCATTATCTACTAGGAAAAAAATTACTAGTAAACATAAAAAGGGGATCTGGGTTACTAGTAATTCTGGAAATACAAATTAACAATAACACAAGGAGATACTGTTGTACACATATCAAATTGGCATAAATTTAAAATTTTGATACTAAGCATCAGAAAGGATGCAGAGCACAGAAACAGTAATATGTTGCTGAGTGAAGGGAGGATAACTGTACCTCTGGAAAAAGTTTCATGCTATATAGGAAAATTGAAGATGCATATACCTGATTTCTTTTTGCATACATCTGATTTCTTTTATTGATATATACCTAACAGAAATGCACATATGTACCAAGAGACACATATAACAGTGTTTATACCAATATTGCTTACAATAGGAAAAATGTGAATTAACTCAAATGTCTTAACATTAGAAAAGATAAAGAAACTATGCTATGTAATGCCATAGAATAATATAAAATGAACTTTTGTAACAACATGAGTCAATCTCCCAAACTTTATAAAAATGAAAAAAGAGATGCAAAATAGTATGCATACTGCAAGTCTATTCACATACAGTTCAAAATCAAATCCTTACTTAGCACTGATTTTCAAATGGTTTTACAAATTAAAAATAAATATATGTCCACTTATGGAGCTATAAAGAAAACATGGTAAAATGCTAACATTTGAAATCTAGGTGAAGACTATATAAAGGTTCATTGTACTACTCTGCTACTTTTCTGTAGGTTTGAAATGTTTCAAAATAAAAAGATAGGAAAGTTTAAGAATCAGACAAAGTGAATTTATATTGTTTAGTAGTAGTAAAATGACAAAGGAAATAATTATCAAAATTCAGGTTAGAGATGGATGTGGTGGCGCACGCCTGTGATCACAGCAGCTTGGGAGGCTGAGGAACGAGGATCATGAGTTTGAAGCCAGCCTCAGCAATTTAGTGAGGTGCTAGGCAGTTCACTGAGACCCTGTTTCTAATTAAATACAAAATAGGGCTGGGGATGTGGCTCAGTGGTCAAGTGCTCCTGAGTTCAATCCCTGGCAACCCATTCTTGCTGACCCCGAAAAAATTCAGTGTTAGTGCCAACTCTGGGAAGAAGGATGAACTTGTGATGAGGGAGAGCTTCTTGGGGAGCTTCTGGTCCCAGCAGTTTCTTCATGCAGGTCTAAGTGTAAAACTCTCTTTTATAATTATTGAGTAAACTGTACATATAAATTCTATGCATTTTTTCTGGATATATAGTTCTCAAGAGGAAAAAGGTACAACAGTGTGAAGAGGTAAATAAAAATGCTTTCAAAGGAAAATTGCTATACATTATTATAAAAAAATAAAGTAAGGGAGCTTTTGTCAAGAGGACTGTTTACTGATTTTTAATATTATTTATAATAATATCATCTTATTTTTACATGAGATAGTTCTTACATAACCACCAATTCTGAGTCTCATTTATTTTGATAACAAATACATTTATGTATTTAGGTAATACATTCTTGAATTTCTTTTTTTTTTTTTTTTAAGAGAGAGGTGAGAGGGGGAGAGAGAGACAGAATTTTTAATATTTATTTTTTAGTTTTCAGCAGACACAACATCTTTGTTTGTATGTGGTGCTGAGGATTGAACCCAGGCCGTGTGCATGCCAGGCGAGTGCGCTACCGCTTGAGCCACATCCCCAGCCCCGGTAATACATTCTTTTAAATAATTCTCATGAACTACAACAGGATACCACAATATGTATTTTGGCAGATATTATTCTAATTTATGCAACCTAAAAATTTGTTATAAAAAACTCTGGATGAAAGCTTTATAATGTTTGATAATTATTCAAATATTTTACACAGTTTATATTGTTCTTACATGTATTTTATGTATTTTCTATAGTTTTTCTTTTTTCCTCATTAGGATTTCACAATATTTTTTGTAAGCCCCTCAAATGCAAAAGTTGGTCAAAATTTCACATTCTTTAACTTGAGTCATTAATCCACTGGATTATTATCTGTATCATCTAAATAAATATCAAAATCTAAATCAGCATCACTTTCTTCATGGCTTTTGCAGTTTCTTGTATGTTTGTAACTTTCATTATTTTCAGTCTTTTCGGGATCTTTATTAAACCTAAAGATAGAAGAAAAAAAATTCTAATTATTTCTCAACCATGCAGGTTGAAGAGACCTTTACCACTACATTTCTTTCCTTTTTTTAAAAAAATACTGTTTTAGTTGTAGAAAGACACAATACCTTTATTCATTTATTTATTTATCTTTATGTGGTGCTATGGATTGAATCCAGTGCCTCACATGTATGAGGCAAGCACTCTATCACACTGAGCTGCAGCCCCAGCCCACCACTACATATCTTTCTTTTTCTTTTTCTTTCTTTTCTTTTTTTTTTTTTTTTTTTTTTTTTTGTGATGCTGGGGATTACATTTCTTAAAGGAGCTTAATAAAATAAGTACAGAGAACAGGTTCTTGAAAACTAACTTAGGATTCAACTAATTATAATACTGTTGCAATAGAATAGGCTCTAAGAAATTAATAAAAGGTATCCATTGAAGGAAAGTTGCTACATAATGAGCAATTCTTTTTCAATAAATGTGAACCTCATAGCTAAACATCTGATGTTCTTAAAAACATAAAGAGTCACTTTTATTGTAATAATAGAAAAATTTAACAAAATAGTGACTCTTTTCCTATAGGTAGAAAAATGTCTACATTAGTGTGATAGGTTGTAACTTCAGACAATAGTTACTTAATGTCTCAATAAAAGAAAATTTAGCCTGGTGCAGTGACACACCCTGGTAATCCTGGTGGCTTAGGAGGCTAAGGCAGGAAGATCATGAGTTCAAAGACAGCCTCAGCAAAAAGTGAGGTGCTAAGCAACTCAGTGAGACCCTGTCTCTAAATAAAATACAAACTAGGGCTGGGGATGTGGCTCAGTGGTTGAGTGCCCCCCGAGTTCAATCCCAGTAACCCTCCTACTCCAAAAAACGAAAGTTCATACATATATCAATCACTAAGAATAAAATCTAAATGTAAAAGGAAATACTCACGGAATAACAATGTCTTCTTTCTTTCCACATTTTGCACAAACTTCAAGCTCAGAGGCACATGGTCTACACATTATGTGGTAAGAATCCTTTACTGTCTTTTGTAAACATTTAACACTAAAAGTGAAAGGAAAAAATCAAATATTAACTTTTACTAATTAAGATTCAGTTGATGAACTAAGGGTATAACTAAATGAATGGATGAGAATCTAAAAATCAAAACTCTTACATTTCAATCTCAGATATTTATTTTATATTATTTTAAAATTACATATACAGCTTTTCTAGATAACAGTTACAGCTGCAGAATAGTACTTGGTGTTTATCTACTTTCTTAAAGCTTTCTAAGTGTTATTAAAACATGTCAGCTGGGTGTGGTGGCGCATGCCTGTAATCCCAGTGGTTCAAGGCTGAGACAAGAGGATCACCAGTTCAAAGCGAGTCTTAGCAACTTAGTAAGGTGCTAAGCAACTTAGTGAGACCCTGTCTCTAAATAAAATACAAAATAGGGCTGGGGAAGTGGTTGAGTGCCCCTGAGTTCAATCCCTGGTCCAAAAAAAAAAAAAAAAAAAAAAAAAAAAATATATATATATATATATATATATATATATATATATATACAAAATCAATTGCATTTCTATACACTACCAACAAAATAATTCACTACAAAACATCACTGAAAGAAACTAAAGACCTAACGATCTGGAAAGATTCCCATATTTATAGAATAGAACACTTAATATAGGCAAGAAGGCAATACTCCCTGTATTAACATAGAGACTCAATGGCATTATAAAAATTCTGCCTGGCTTTTTTTTTTTTTTTTTTTCTTTCACTAATTGGCAGGATAAGGTGTTTCCGTAGTGTAGTGGTTATCACATTCGCCTCACAAATTGGCAGGATGATCCTACAGTTCATACAGGGAAACCTTATTTTACTGTGCTTTGTTTTAGTGTGCTTCACAGATACTGTTACTTACAAATTGAAGGTTTGTGGCAACCCTGGGTCAAGCACATAGTGTCTCTGTGTCACATTTTGGTAATTTCTATAAAATTTCAAACTTTTTCATTATACTTATATTTGGTGTGGTGATCTGGTTTTGGAGATCTTTGATGAAATGATGGCAATTGTGTGGGGATGCCAACCATAGTACCAATATAAAACAACAAACTGAAATGATAAATATTGTGTAAGTTCTGACTGTTCCACTAATGAGTTATTCCCTGTCTCACTTCTCTTCTTCAGGTCCCTTAACTCCATGAGACACAAGAGTATTGAAATTAGGCCAATTAATAACCCAAAAATGGCCTCGAACTGTTCAAGTAAAAAGAAAAGTCACAGCTCTTTCACTTTAAATCAAAAGCTAGAAATCATTAAGCCTTTTTTAGTGAGGAAGACATGGAAAGCTGACCTGATTGAAAGCTAGGCCTCTTGTACCAGTTAGCCAAGTTACGAACATAAAGAACAAGTTCTTGAAGGAAATTAAGACTAATACTCCAGTGAACACAGGAAAAAGAAAGTGACTCAGCCTTATGGCTGTTACAGAAAATGTTTGAGTGGTCTGGATAGAAGATAAACCAGCCACAAAACTCCCCCATCCCAAAACTAATTCACAGCAAGGCCCTAACCTGCTTCAATTCTATGATAGTTCAAAGAGGTGAGGAAACTGCAAAAGAAGTTTGAAGGTGGCAGAAAATGGTCCCTGAGGTTTAAGGTAAGAAGCCACCTCCTTAACATAAAAGTTCAAGGGGCAGCAGCAAGTGCTGATGCAGAAACCATAGCAAATTATGCAGAAGATCCAGCAAAAATAATTGACTACAAAAGCTACAACAAACACCAGATTGTTTTCTCCTTCTCCTTCTCCTCCTTCTTTTTTAGCATTATGAATTGAACCCAGGGACACTTAACCCACTGAGCCACAGCCGCAGCCCTTTTTGTTTTTTATTTTGAGACAAGATCTCACTAAGTTGCTCACTAAATTGCTGAGGCCGGTTTTAAACTGTAATCCTCCTGTCTTAGCCTAGTGTCGCTGGGGTTATATGCGCCACCACAGTGCCAGGCCAGATTGTCAACATAGACAAAACATTCTCATATTGGAAGATGCCTTCTATGACTTTCATAGCAAAAGAGGAGGAGCCAGTACCTGGCTTCAGAGCTTCAGAGAACAGGTTGAGTCTCTTTTTACAGACTAATGCAACCAGTGACTTTAAGTTGAGGTCAATACTCACTTATCATTCCAAAAATCCTAGGTCCCTAAAGAATTATACTAAATCTACTCTGCCTGTGCTCTATAAATGGCATTAGAAAGCCTGGTGACAGCACAACTGTTTACAACAGGATTACTGAATATTTCAGGCCTGCTATTGAGACCTATTGCTCAGAAAAAATAAAAATAAAAAAGATTTCTTTCAAAATATTACTGCTCATCAACATTGCACCTGTTCACTAGAGAATGTTGACAAAAGTGTAAAAGATACTTTTGTTGTTTCATGCCCACTAACACAGCATTCATTCTGTAGCCCATATAAGAAGGTGACATTTCAACTTTCAACCGCTATTATTAAAGAAATACATTTCATAAGGCTACAGCTGCCACAGATGGTGATTCCCCTGATGGAACTAGGTAAAAGTAAATTGAAATCCTTCTGGAAAGGAGTTACCATTTTAGATGCCATTAAGAACATGGTTTATTGGAGTTCAAAATATTGCATTAATAGCCTATGGAAGAAGTTGACTGCAACCCTTATGGACCCTTTCAGGAGTTGAAGTGGAAGAAGCAACTGCAGATGTGGCAGAAAAAGCAAGAGAACTAGAATTAGAACTGGAGCCTCATGATGTGACAGAACTGTTGCAATCTCATGATAAAACTTAATGGATGAGAAGTTGCTTCTAACAGATGAACAAATAAACTGGTTTACTGAGATGGAATCTATTCCTGATGAAGATGCCATGAATATTGTGAAAATGATAACCAAGGATTAGGAACATTGTGAAAATGATAACCAAAGATTAAGAGTGTCACATGAACTTAGGTGATAAAGCCATTCCAGGGTAGGAGAGGACTGACTCCAATTTTGAAAGTTGCTTATATCTGGGTAAAATGCTATCAAACAGCACTTCATGCTTCAGAGAAATCTTTTGTGAAAGCAGGGGTCAGTCAATGCAGCAAACTTCCTTGTCTTAAGAAACTAGCACAGCTACCCTAACCTTCTGCTCCTATCATCACGACTGGTTAGAAGACATCAATATTAAAGGAAGACCTTCCACAAGCAAAAAGATCATGAGTTGCTGAAGGCTCATGTGAATTATACTAAATCTACTCATGTGATCATTAGGTTTTTTTTTAATGCAAAGAAGTATTTTATTTTTATTGGTTCTTTTTAGTTATGCATGACAGCAGAGTCCATTTTGATAAAATTATACATGCATGAAATATATGTTATTCTAATTAGGGTCCCAGTCTTGTGAATGTACATCAAGGTGGGATTCACTGTACGGTATTCATATGTGTACACAGGAAAGTTATGTCAGATTCTTCCCATTGTTTTTCCTATTCCTATCCCTGCTCCCTTCCCTCATTCCCCTTTGTCTATTCAAAAGAACTTCTACTCCGCCCGCCTACCACTGCCCCCACCATTATGGGTTAGCTTCTACACATCAGAGAAAACATCTGCCCTTTGATCTTTTGGGATTGGCTTATTTCACTTAGTCTGATAGTCTCCAGATCAATCCATTTACTGGCAATTGTCATAAAGTCAATAGTTCTTTAGGGATGAGTAATATTCTATTGTGTATATATCACCACAATTTCTTTATCCATTCATCTGTTGATGGGCATCTAGGTTGGCTCCATAGGTTAGTATTGTGATTTGTGCAACTATAAACATTGATGTGGCTGTGTCACTGTAGTATGCTGGTTTTAACTCCTTTGGATATATACTGAGGAGTGGGATAACTGGGTGAAATGGTGATTCCATTAAGAAGTACTTTTTAATTAAAGTATGTACAATGTTTTTCTAGATGTAATGGTATTGTACACTTAACAGACTACTATACAGTATAAGCATAACTTTCACCTGGAAAACCAAAAAATTTGTGTGACTCATTTTATGGTAATATTTGCTTTGCTGTAGTAGACCATAACTGAGCCCACAATATCTCCAAGGCACTCAAAGAAATACTAGGCACTCAAGAGAGCCAAAACAATGTTGAAAACGAAATATAAAATGGGAGGATTCATATTCCAGATTTCAAAACACACTACAAACCTACAGTAAACTGGACTATTTAATACTGGCAAAGGATAGATGTATACATCAACAAAATAGAATTCAGTCTTGAAATAAACCTTCACATTTTGATCAAATGTTTTTTGACTAGGGTGCCAAGATAAAACAATAGGGAAAGAATAGTCTTTTCAACAAATTGTGCAGGGCCAAGTAAATCTCCAGGTGCAAAAGAATGAAGTTTACCTCCACACTCTGCTACTTCACACAAATTAACTCAAAATGGCTCAAAGGCCTAAATAGAAGAGCTACACATATAAACTCTTAAGAATAAAAGAAAAATCTAGAAAAAAAATCAAGGAGAAATCTTTGCAAACTTGAGTTAGGTAAAGTATTCTTTCATATGACATTAAGAGAATAAGTGACCAAACAAAAAAGTAGGTAAATATGACAACTGAAATTAAATACTTGTGCATTAAAAGAAAATTATCAGCTAGGCATGGTGGTCTACCCATAAATCCCCACTTACAAAATCAGGAATTTGAGGCCAGCCTCAGCAACTTAGTAAGACCCCTGAAATCAAAAATAAAATTCAAAAGGCTGGTGAAAGATTTACTGACAGAGCGCCACTGAGTTTAATCCCTAGTACCACAAAAACAAACAAACAAAACCTCTGAAAAAATATTAGCAAATCAAACCCAGTAACATATATATCTTGGCCAAGTGGGGTGCATTCTGGGAAAACAAAGATAATTCAATATTCAAGAACCATTAAATGTAGCTCATCAAATTATGTTTTAAGGAAGAAAAGCCACATGATGACCTCAAGAGATACAGAAAAAGCTTCCTGTAACCAGGAAGTGGTATAGGTATGCAGTGGTACATACCTATAATTCCAGAGATTCAGAAGGCTGAGGCAGGAGGATCACAAGTTTAAGACCAGCCTCAAGAACTTAGCAAGACCCTGTCCCAAAATTAAAAAAAAAAAAAAAAAGCTTTATCCAACAAAATTTCACAACTATTGGTTATATATTTTTCAGTAAACTATAATTGAATGAAATGTCCTAAAGCTGACAAAAATTTTTACAAAGAACCCACACAGGGCTGGGGGTGTGACTCAGGCTGTAGCACACTTGCCTGGCATGTGTGTGGCCCGGGTTGGATCCTCAGCACCACATACAAAGATGTTGTGTCCGCCAAAAACTAAAAAATAAATATTAAAATTCTCAAAAAAAAAAAAAAAAAAAAGAACCCACACAAATATCATACTTCATAATAAAAGACTAAATGCCTTCCCACATGACCAGGAATAGGGGAGGAATATCTGATTTCACCACTTCTTTCCAGCATAATATTGGAAGTCCTAGGTAGTACAATAAAATCAGAAATAGCTAACTAAATGTCAGATTGATTAGGGAAGAAGATATCAAATTGTCTTTCTTTAGGGGAAAAAAAATCATCATTGTCTATGTAGAAAATCCAAAGAAATCTCCAAAAATGTTCTAGAAATTTAAAATGAGTTTAATAAAATCATAATATATAGGATCACTAAACAAAAGAAAACTATATTCATATGTTTCATGTAGAAAGTAAAAAGTTGATTTTAAAAGTTATATGAAAAAGCAAAGAAACTATCAAAGGCAAAATAATTAAAAAACAAGGTTGGAGGCCTCTCAATACATAATTTCAAGACTTACCAGAAAACTGCAGTACTCAAGGTGCATTCGTGAAGGGACAGATGCATAGACCAATGAAACAGAATAGTATCCAGAAACAAACCCATACTGTATATATAATTGACTGACTTTCAACACAGTACAAAGACCATTGAATAAAGAAAGAATGGTCTTTTTAACAGAAGATGCATAAACAATCAGACATCCCTAAAATTAAAAGGAAATAAATTATAAACTCACAACAGAATCATACAACTTGGAGGAGAAAACATAGGTGAAACTATTTGTGATTCTTAGCTAGGCAGAGTTTTTAGCTATGATAATAAAACCATGATCCATAATCATGATTTAGTAGATAAAACTTTCTCCTCTTCAAGGACACTTGGTGTTTCCCACTTGCGTCCATGAATTTGAGACCAGCCTGGGCAATACAGCCAGACCCCATCTCAGAAAATAAACAAAGACAAAAGACACTAAAAGAGAATGAAAAAACAAACAAATAAAATAAGCCAGATATTGGCAGAAAATATGTGCAAAACACAGATTTGATTCATATCCATAATATACAAAGAGTTTTTGAAACTCAGTAATAAGAAAACAAGATAAAACATGATTTCAAGGTCTTTGAACAGAAAGTTCAAAGAAAGATGTGAAATGAACACATGAAAAGATGCTTATCTTCACTGTTCATCAAGGAAATGTAAATTAAAATTGCAATGAGAGATATCTATTCATTTGTGGTTAAATAAAGGGGAAACTGAAACAAAAAGCAAAAACTTAACAATCCTTAGTGCTGACCAGGATGCAGAACTGGAACTCCTACTCCCTGCTGGTGAGAATGTAAAAGGTACACAGCCTCTTTGGAAAACAGTTTGGAATACTCATACCCTTCACATACAACCCAGCAATCTCACTACTAAATATTTACTCAAGAAAAATAAAACTATATTCACACAAAATGCAGTATATGAATGTTTATGGCAGCATGATATACAATTGCTAACGCTTGAATATCCCTCCACAGATGAGTAAATGAACAGTCTGTGTTACACCCTTACAATAGAACACTGCTTGGCAATAAAATGGATCTCTATACTAATTCACACAATGTGGATGAATCTCAAATCATTATGTTAAACTAAAGAAGCTATACTCAAAACTCTACATACTATATGATTCTACATAGAGGACATTCAGGAAAGGTAAAAGTGTAGGGAAGAAAAACAGCAGTACTTGCCAGGGCTGGCAGAGAGCAGGAGTCTCTATAAAGTGGTATGTATACAACCAGAGATTTGAAAAATTGTGTTCTATATATGTAATAAGAATTGTATTCTGCTGTCATTCATATATATATATATATATATATATAAAATAAATAAAGTGGTATGAAAAATGTCTTGGGTAATAGAAATGTTTTATACACATATATTTTTATTAGAACATTACGGTTATACAGAGTAGGGTTCATTTTGACAAAATCAAGCATGCGATTTACTCTATTTTAGTTCCTGTTATTCCTCCCTACTTTTCTCCCCTCCTCTCTCCCCCATCCTCCTTTCTCTACCAATCTTCCTTTTATTTATTTATTTACTTATTTTTGATTGATGCTTTTTACATATACAGAAAGGCAGAATTCCCTTTGGTTATTTACATATATACACAGCATAATACAGCATGATTTTGTTAAATTAATCACACAGGAAATGTTTTATATTTTGACTGTGATGTTGTTCTTACAACTATATACATTTGTGTGTGTTAGAATTTAAACTGTGTGCTACAAAGGGTGAATTTTGCTGTACATAAATTATACTTCAAGAGCCTCAAATGGGAAAAATTTTAAACAAAAACCAAACCCTCTTTGATATATGATTTAAATAAAAATAATTATTAAAAATGTCTGGGTTGAATTATTTTGGTATACTTGTGTTTTAGTGTACCAAAAAGCTTTACTTAGTTACTCTGCAATAAAAAATAGATCAACAATTTCTAAACCATTAGAATGAACATAGAATCAAGTTCTAATAATTCA